>NC_056747.1:176636888-176658212 GCF_019279795.1 Protopterus annectens | reverse complement strand
GGTCCAGAACGTAATTTATGCGACTTAGCGGCTAGACAGACTCTGTATCTTGGCAAGCCTGCATCTAAATGCTTGTGCATTATAAAAGACAAGACGTACGTTGTTACTTTTAACGCATCACCAGGTCTCTCAATAATGTTAACTACAAGCCTAACACCAGTTTCACAAACGAAGATTTAATCTTCTGTTGGAGGAATTGGTAATGCAAATATACAGCAATTAAAACAGGATTCCATTTCCATACTGACCAACACAAAAGAGTTAAACCACAAGATCATATTAAACAGTCTGCTACCATTGCACAGCTACTGCCGTCAGGTAAGTGTGCCAATCGTTATACCCTGCTATAGCAGGAAAAGACTATGAGCGAAAAACTTTCTGTGAAAAAATGGACAGTTGAGAGATATGATATGAGCAACAAACGTACAAAAATGTATACACTTTTAAAAACTTTTGAATTTACTGCCAAAAATAATACTTATGTAAAAAAAAATGCAACTAGCGAGCACCATTTGAAGCAGGGGAACCAAACTACTCACTACATTATTTCACAGGGAAGCAAAACAGGAGTGGAGTATAGGTTTGCAGGCATTTTTAAGTAACTCAGTATCGTGGGTGGGATTGTGAGTACGTCATGAGTGATGTCACAAAAACGGGAGGTGATTTCCCAAGTGAGTGACAGTTTTTCAGCTTCGGTCCGAGGCAGAAATGCAGTTTAAGAAACGAGCCAGTGCCCCTTTAAACTGCATCATCGGTGCTGACCACAAATAGGAAATACCAGCATTCAAATACTAGCAATACACTGAAGAATTACCAGTTTCTGCCAAATAACACCCCCTAACACTTTACTGAATATCAGCTTGCAACTTAGAACAAAAGTTTAAAATACATAATCTGCAGGACTTGTTAATAAGATTATTAATGTTCAAACAACATAGTGATAGATTATCCTCTCATTTTCTTCACATTTTGATCCTGTTTTTATCTTCCCTTTTCCTATCAAAACAGATTTCTGTCCATGTCCATCCCTAACATTTGGTGCTAAACCATCACTCAAAGTACTGGTTTTTATTTCATCATTTTCAGCAGTACCAATATCACCAATAGGAATATCTTCTTTTTGTTAAAGGAGAACCATACCCACAGACTGAAAATACATGTTTACTTCAACATGTCTTGATGTTTCCTATTTTTAACACCACATTTGGACTCTATATACTTGTTTTTATATTTTTAAATGTAATTCCAGAGTCTGCCCACATGTGGTTTGGCATCTTGATTTTTTAGTCTACCTTTAAGTATCCCACATTACAGTGCTTGGCTTTAAAATATTGTATCATAGCCCCGAAGCCCCTGTCAATGCATTGACTTTATATATGTTTTCACGTATACCCTGCTTTTTAGTTAGTCAGGCTTGATTATCACTTCCTGCTTTTCAATGACTACTTAAAAGACAAACAGGGATAATCACACAGAACAGTATTCTCAGTGCCAGTCCTTCTTTTTTTTTTCTAAAGTTGCCAGTTTTCATTCTTTTGTTATGCCTGAGCTGTAGTCCTTAAACTCACCCCCAAACACCCATCTTTGTATCTGTCAAAGTGGCAAATTTGAGCTGTTTGCTGCTGTGATTGATAGCTCACAGCAAGAGACAAAGTTCATGTGCTGCGAAAACTCTTCTGTGTGATTATCCCTGTTTGTCTTTTAAGTAGTCATTGGAAAGCAAGAAATTGTAATTAAACCTGACTGTACCATGCTACATTAACATTTGAAATATATATTATATTTCCTTCAATAACTTGCAGTATAACCCATAATTCCCAAGCACTGTTCCATAGGCCAACTTCATATAGTTTTGTATTAGTTTTGTAATATTATGAACAGACTGACAATATGTCAAAATATGTCTGAAGAAAACTACTGTTTATATCTGCAGTACTAAATTCCACAAAACTTTTCAATTTTTCCAAAAAATTATGACCATGTATAATCTACTGATTCCATGGAGAAAACTTTTTGTTTCACACAACAACATTCGGCAACCATTACCTCTTCAAAAAGTCAAATCACTATAATTATCCTTTCCAATATGTATCAGAGCACAAATATTTGACACATCAAATCCCAAGGGAGGTATGGGATTCTCCCAAACAAAACGTCTATCAATAGTTTGTTCAAGTTTCGAAGATATTACGATGACTGGCAAAGCAAATAAGTTTTTATGTATCCATTGCACAATGCCCTCCCTGCAGTCCTTTTAAACCATGCTAAAAGTCTTGCTAGCCAAAATCTGGCTCTGTATTTTTCTCATCCCCAGGGTAAACTATATCCCTAAATATGAACAAGTGCCTATTCATATCTTACACCTCCTTACTTTTTCTTCTTCATTCACTTCCTTATTTCAATCAGTTTCTGTCCTAACTCTCTATCTAAATATGTCATATCCATGTTTTTTTCTCCTACTTCATATTGCAATTCCTGCTTGTATTATAAGTTAACTTTAATTTGTTTAAACTGCCTAAAATGTCTCTAAATATTAAATCATTGTCATATACGTTGTATCTATTTTAACCAATGTTTTCACATTACGTCTACTTTGGTATAATTATACAAACTGTACATGTTTTTGTATTATTTTTGAAGATTGTAAATTATTGTTCTTAAAATGTTTTTGTAATACTTTAGAGCTTTTCTCCACTGGCCTCCACTAAAGATGATCACCTATCCAGTCAAACTTTCCCAGTAAACAAATGTCAGTAAGTAAGTAAATAAATACATAAATGAATAATGCATCTTGCAGTTGTATGCTACCATTTAAAGGTCGGATATTTGCTGGTTACCAAATGGAAGATTCAGAAAACTGTTGACCTTTATCCCTTTGCATCATGTGCCTGCCATCATGATTCTCTTTCTGTGAGCTGATTGTTGAGCTTGTCCTTAATCTGGCTGTAAGAAGTACAATATGCTGCAGAATGTTCATCATCTTCAAAGAGTTTCCTTAAAGTATTACATTCTAATCCGCTTTCAGACAGTTTTATTATTGAAACACATTCAAAAGATTTTCTTGAGGCAAAATATAAGTTTCTGCCATACTTTTTGTTGCTGTTCATGACCACCCTGTGGTCCACTGTCTGCTTGTGGGATTGAAAAGAGTAGGGAAATTCCTCAGTGCCCTGGCCAAAATTCCCCTAATTAGTATGAATACCATTTTGGATCTCCCCTGAAAAAGAGGCCACTAGCCTAGTGGGACTAACTTCATCAACAAATGATAATATAAAATAAAATTAGTTTGGCTTTATGGTTGAAACTACAGCTGTAAATGCAACTACATATTATCATTTACAACCTTTTTCATATTTTGACTAATCTGCTAATTCTGAGAATTAGCAGTGATGTTTATGTGCAACACTGCAAGCAGTTAAAGTAATGTCCTTATGTCCCTATGTGGTTTACTGCTGTCATTATATATGTTCCTTCAGCCTGGCTATCCAATACTGCTAAACTTAGTATGGGACTAAAGACAAGACTTGACAAAGGGAATGCAAGAACAGAAAGGTAGGAAAAGAAAAAGAGAGAGTCGGGGAAGGGATTAGCAATACCAGAAGCTGAGGTAGGAAGATGGCTGAGCAGGAAGCACCAATAATGGAGACTAAGGCTAACGTGGCTGGTATATCAGAAATATATACATCAGTGATACAGAGGGTGGAACATGGTGGCACTGGGGTACAAAGAGTTGCAGGAGTATAAGGAAGACATATTAAGATGGGGTCGGGAAAATGAGGAAATAACAGAAAGGAATCCAATAGGATGAAAGAAAGAGGGAGAAAGGCAAAGAACCAAAGGAAAGGTTCCTGGTAATAAAGATGATTGTATCAGGAGGAAAAATGTGATAGACTGTCACCTTCTACAGGTCATCTATAGTAAGTACAATGGGAAACAATTTAGTCTGAGATAGAATCAAGGGAGAACAGAGCAGAAGAAGACAATTATGGTGGAAGACCTCAGTTTGTTTAGTGAACAGTCTCTTAAAAATCATATTCCAAAAGCTGTTAGAAATAGTGCTGTAGGAGGGAAGTTGGCACTAGACTACTATATCAAGAATACAAATGGCAAATAGAATTATTGTCTTACTTGAAAGATGAGTTGAAAGAAACTTTATCTATAGATTCTATCTACCTGGGTTTTGTAGTAGTTCAGGTGGATAAAATTATTTTGAAAGAGTAAAGGCTTTTATTAAAATATTTCATATTTTTTCTCTACATGTTTGTCTTACATTTCGCATTTCATTAACATTGACATTTTGTAATATTTGATATTGAATTTCTTTCCACTTTTCATTCAAGTTTCATATCAGTAGAGCTTCACTTCTTTTTAACATCAACATACACTGCAATATGATTGCACTACATTCATTTTTTATTTCATTTTTGTTACCTTAAATCAATTCCTACTTTTCTCAGAATTCTTTAGCAGTGTAAAAAACATATCCAGGTGTTTCTAACTTTTCTTCACATCCTTTTACATACCATTCATTTTATTCATTACATTATATATCATATCATTATAATTGATTATTTTTATGTGATAATCATCATGAAAAATAATGCATTGTACTGTTCCAACAGTGCATTTTTTATATATTTGACTTTTTATACATGCCCGTTTTCAGCTTACTGTTCTATATGTTGATATATAGGCTCGTACAAGCCTTTATAACGTCAGTGGCACTCAGGATCTAGCTTCCTTTTCTTTCATCGATTCTGAATTTATTTTATGTCTCTTGTTGTCATGCTACTCATATTTATTCTTTTCCTTGGTATACATTTTGCATCATTTCATCATACTTTCATGAAGTATAATTTTCAGCATTATATTTTTCAAAAAAAAATCCACTTAACCAATATTGTATAGAGAGTTACATAAAATACTGCTGGATGAACCTTAAGCAGTTTGACTTCTTCCTCTGTAGTATACAATATACCTCTTTCATGGGATTGACACCAGTCGTCTATATACATTTAAATATTACACCCTTCATTTTTGTTTCATTTTTTTTCAGGAAACAGTTTATGTCATTATTTTCAGAAATCATAAAAGAGCATGAAAAATTACAAGATGGGGTTGCCTGATATTGAATCATATTTATTTGCTACTCTGTTAAACTAGTGAATCACTCATTGGGTCATTCTTATGAGGCTAATGGAAAATTAACTCATGAAAATATTTGTGAGAATTCAACATTAAAAATACTAGATAGTGATAGAAATATTTTATTGTAGTTGTGAAAGTCAAATATGTATATACTAAGGGGTGAACAGACAGCAGGCTGTTCTTGAATTTAGAAAAGTTACCTCAAGCTGTACACATAGTGTAGACTTTGTGTTAACCTTTATGAATCCATCCATTAGTTATTCTGTCAATCCATGTAACTCCAATTATTTGAATAATAATAATTACATTTATCCAATTTATGAATTTGTAGTAATTAAACTCATAGTTTTTTTAATATTTCTTATAACATTTACATTAGAGCTAATAGAAGACAGTAATATAAATAAAGTTGTTTAATTAAAATAAACTAATTTGATATTAGTTAATAGCTTAAAAGGGCAGCTAATACATTCCATTGATACTATAATCAGTAACAAATGGATAATGGTACAAAATGTCAGGCTATATTCACAAAAAATCAGGCATTGACAGTAGGAGACAGAGAATCATATCCCGATTTATTACAGTTTTTTACTTTGTTCATATCTGGGAAAGTTGCTTAATTTCCTGTTTATGTACAGTAAATGTTATAAATTAACACTAAGGTACACATCTACATTAGTTAATTATCACTGGAATTATATTTATCAAATAGAATTCCAAGATTTAGGTAAAGATATTAATAAATGAATATCCCTCCTGAAAATGTCAACCTCTGAATTGTTTGTGAATATATTTGTAAGGAAGTTTCTTCATAGGGTCTTTCAGTATTCAATTTTATAAGATTTGAAAAATATATAAATTTTGAGAGTAGATGAAGGAAATAAAATAAGCAGTTAAAAGCAAATTGAGATTGGGAATTTCACAACTGTAAATCAGTAATTAAATTCTGGCTTAAATTCATTTTTAAAGTGGTGTGGACTGATAATTGTGCTATTTTAAAATTTGTAATTATTTATAATGCTCCAATCCCTATAACAGATTCAAAAACCTTGGTATTCATTACTATCGCCATTAAAACAGTAGCTAGTAAGGCCATAAAAAAGAAAGAAACTAAGACAGAATGGAAAAATAACAACATTTCTCCATTTCAAGACTTCTAATGTTGACCACTGCTGTATGCCAGAAAGAAATAGCATTAATGAGGTTAAGATCTAAACATCCATATCTAATGAAAAGTATCGGACAAAGTTGCAGAATTTATTTGATATGTTTTTTTTAAATGGATAAACAAATTAAAATTATATATCTGAAATTATAATGTATTTGAGAAACTTGGAATGAGAAATATGAAAATATCAGAAACATACATATATTTATATTGTAAATAGTTATTTTATGTGTTTTTAATATGTTTGTCAGTTTATAATTTTTGAAGTAAATCTTTTTGAAAAAATCTCTCAACTCTTAGCTGCATTTTTATATTCCATTCCCAAATCTCATCCTTTATTTTTAATACTAAGTTTAATTTACAGTATACTACATTCTCTCCATGATATTTTATATTCACCTCATTGTCTTTATATAGCTAAAAGTTCCTTTGTATCAATTTGCAGTTATATATCATCTAACACTCTCTCTCTCTCTCTGTCTTTTAACATATTCACCATATAATCATATTTTTGACACCAAAAGAATACCATCAGCATAAGTTAGCACAATGAATGCTTAAGTTAAAGTTCACATATGCAAGATTGTGTTTTACAAAGTTTGATTTTCTTCACTATGATACCCACATCTGCTGCAATCAACCAGTTACTTACAAGAAACTTTAGTTTATATTGTTTTATCTGTATTCTTGTTTTAAATATCTTTACCGTAAGTCTGGAGTGTACGGCCTCATGTTTATCTCTGGATGCCATGCATTTCATCAGGCTGCATTGTATTGACTCACAGCATGTTAAGAAAGTCAGTGAAGCACTCCTCCTCTAATGGCTCCTCATAGAATGTATAAGGAAAGCAGGACTCACTCTCCCCCCTGTAAGATCCATTGCAGTAATTGAGTGGGGACTATGTGAGGGTGTATTTTGCATACAATTTTTCACTGAACAGATAGACCATAAAGAGTGGATCAATGAATCATTAGACATCTATATCTCCACATGGATTTCTATAAGTTGATCAAGTTTTCAGAAACTCGAAAGTCATATGGTTGAAACCATATGATCCTTTTGAATGGAGATTGCAGTACAATGAGGATCTGGAAATTTACCCTTTTCTTCATTGTAGTGCAATCTCAAAGTTCATATATTAAATTTGCAGGGATGTCTGGGGGGGTGTGTAGAAATGTAAAAAAAGTAGATTTTTGTGTGTTTTTTTCCTGATGTTTGAGTTTTTAGAAACTCAGTCATATAGTCTCAACCATATGAATTTTGAGTTTCTGAAAATTCAATCATCTGACATAGAGCCCTCCACATTACCATGTAAATTTAAATCCTGTCTTATACTTATCATGTTTCTTAGTATCTCATATTCTGCATAAACAAAAATTCCTATTATTACATCCTATTTGTGATTTTGATAGATTAATATGACCTCTTTTATTATTATTAAAATCTTATATATATATATATATATATATATATATATATATATATATATATATATATATATATATATATATATATATATATATATATTTATATATATATATATATATATATATATATATATATATATATATATATATAGCTTTATCTTTAACTACATGTATTTCTTTCTCTTTCGTGTGGTTTAGCTATTTATTCAGTTTTAATTCATTATTTTTGTTATAATTATATAATTGTAATCCAGTAAAGCTGCTGGCCTCGAAGCATCTATCAACCTTTTATTCTTCCTCTCCTTCTTCTAATACATCTATAAATATCCTCACATAACTCTGTTCATCCCTTTACACTTTTATTATATCATTCATTCATTGCCTGCATCATACTGTATACCATCTACCCCTGGTATTGTTTTAGTACTCACTTTGTCCATCGATTTGATTACTTCAACAGTTATCTCATTTTTGTATTCAGGTTTGTAATTTTTTGACATCTTCACATACTTCTTTCTTAACTTTAGTTCCTCATCTAAATAACCCTCAGTACTTTGCACTTGATATTTTATTCCACTTATCTCTTTTTTTGTTCAAACCTTACCAATTTCTTGGTAAATGAATCCCCCATCTTCTCTTCTACATAAATAAATGGTACTGACATTTCTTTCTTACCTTTTTATGGTGTATTTCTACTTCATATTCCACACTATAGTTTTCTTCCTATTCATACTAAATATTTATTTTTTTCTTTAGAACATTGCTCTTTATTATTCTCCTTTAAGATGTTTCATACTGTTTTTGGTGTTTTAATGCCTTTTTTGCAAAACCCTTTAAATTCACACATTATGTTTTGTTTAATTCCAGCTATCATTCTATCTTATTTTTATAAAATGAATGCATTACTTTTTGATCTTGCTATAGTAGTAAGACTGCATCCTTGAGTGTCATGGATATATATATATATATATATATATACATGCACATGCATCTCCTTTGCAAAAAACTTTACCTGTTATTTCTATTTCAATTAATTTCCAAGTAAACTTTACAGCTGAAAGGTCCAAAACCTAGATATATACCTGAGTTTGCATATTGCTGGTAGTCTGAGAAAAGGATTGTGTAGTAAATTATTTGAGTTGCATTATGGGAAGAAGTAGCACTAGGCAGATGCATTGGGGTGGGGTTACACTAGAAAAGGGCTTATGACTGGAATGTTGAACATTGCTGGAGAGGTATGCAAGTGTATATTTGTGTGAAAAGATGTCTCACAATGCAGTTACATACAGTACAAGGAGAGCTGGCTCAGCAAAGTGTCAATCCAGTTTGTCATGTAAATGAGGAGGAAACAGGAGCTAGGAATGTTGGAAAAGGGTGAATAGAAAGCAGAAGAAAAGACAAAAAAGTAAGCGTAGTGAATGTCAAATGGGACAAAGAAGGGCATATTTTTTTCTGGAAAAAACTCCCAACTGAAATATAGGAAGATGAAGGGTAGATGACAAAGGTAGTGAAAACTGAGATTGGAAATTTCACAACTGTAAGTAATTAAATTCTGGCTTAAATTCATGTTTAAAGTGGTGTGGACTGATAATTGTGCTATTTCAAAATTTGTAATTATTTGTAATGCTCCAGTCCCTATTACAAATTCAAAAACCTTGGTATTCATTACTATGGCTATTAAAACAGTAGCTAGTAAGGCCATAAAAAGAAAGAAACTAAGAAAGAATGGAAAAATATCAAAATTCCTCCATTTCAAGACTTCTAATGTTAACCACTACTGTATGCCAAAAAGAAATATCATTAATGAGGTTAAGATCTAAACATCCATACCTAATGAAAAGTATCGGACAAAGTTGCAGAATTTATTTGATAAGATTTTTAGATGGATAAAAATTAAAATTATATATCTGAAATTATGTCTTTGAGAAACTTGGAATGAGAAATATGAAAATATCAGAAACATATATATATTTATATTGTAAATAGTTATTTTATGTGTTTTTAATATGTTTGTCAGTTTATAATTTTTGAAGTAAAACTTTTTGAAAAATCCCTCAACTCTTAGCTGCATTTTTATATTCCGTTCCCATATTTAATGCTTTATTTTTAATACTAAATTTAATTTACAATATACTCCATTCTGTCCATGACATTTTATATTCACCTCATCGTCTTCATATACCTAAATGTTCATTTGTATCAATTTGCATTTATATATCATCTAACATCCTCTCTCTCTCTGTCTTTTAACATATTCACCATATAATCATATTTTTGACACCAAAGCAATATCATCAGCATAAGTTAGCACAATGAATGCTTAAGTTTAAGTTCACATATGCAAGATTGTGTTTTACAAAGTTTGATTTTCTTCACTATGATACCCACATCTGCTGCAATCAACCAGTTACAAGAAACTTTAGTTTATATTGTTTTATCTGTATTCTTGTTTTAAATATCTTTACCATATGTCTGGAGTATAAGGCCTCATGTTTGTCTCTGGATGCCATGCATTTCATCAGGCTGCATTGTATTGACTCACAGCATGTTAAGAAAGTCAGTGAAGCACTCCTCCTCTAGTGACTCCTCATAGAATGCATAAGGAAAGCAGGACTCACTCTCCCCCCTGTAAGATCCATTGCAGTAATTGAGTGGGGACTATGTGAGGGTGTATTTTGCATACACTTTTTCACTGAACAGATAGACCATAAAGAGTGGATCAATGAATCATTAGACATCTATATCTCCAGATGGGTTTCTATCAGTTGATCGAGTTTTCAGAAACTATAGTTGACCCCTCCAAACCAATTTCAGAAGAGAAACCTCTCCCTGAGAAGTAGACATGGTGGACATGTGTGAGTCCTCCATATTGCCTTTAGCAAGGTGATCGCTGTCTCTTTGCAATCCAGCACCAGAGTTGTTGGCCAGCACTGGCTTGGCTGGCCATCACCTGTCCTCTTCCACAGTCACAACTAGACCTGCTGTAGGACAAGAATGGAGAGAACAGATCAGTATACACATATGTTGTACATACAAAAACAGCTTTATAATGCAGTAGTGCAGATGGCATATTCACCTCACTGCTGGGTGAGGTATTCTTACTTTCTGTGACATCCCTTCATGTTGATATGATGTTGCATCCCCACTGCAAAACAAAGTAGGAAGATCTCAGTGTATTGGTGGAACTGTTAATGAAATATTAAAAAATAAGGCTTACAGTAAAACTCTGGCTCTCTCCCTAACCTCTGTCTCCCACCCTTGAAGCAGGTCTGGGTGATGGAGCTGCTGTATGTCACTATATCAATACCTGCACTGCTCAACAAAGCATCACACTTCATTCTATCAAGCTGGTGCCAAGCATCCACCTTATGCAATGGGCCATCATAATGATGTAGCTGGCAGTCCTCAAAGTCCCTATAGAGAAACAACAAGAAAATATTGTTGTCCATCAGACACTATGCAGGAGCCATGCTGCCTGTACCACCTGAGGAAGCCCATGTCCACTCACACAGGTTCAATTAAGGAAAAAATAGTAACCCTGTGTACACAATGCACATTCCTATGTTATGTGAAATGCTTTGTAGTGCTACAAGAGAGTGCTACCAAATATCCAGTATGCTGAGTTGTGCTGCTAAAAGCAACACAGGCTCCAAGTATACTGTGCATATCTGTCTCTAGCCCCAGGCTATGCATGTTAGTACTGAACAATATGTGTATTTTCAAATGCTATGGCAGCAATTTAGAGACAGGCATGCTACTCAGAAGTCCTTTCTCAGTATGATATAAACAGTTGGAACCATTTTTAATCAAAATGCTTTATACCAAGCAGATGAGGAATTAGAACTTTACAGAATGTGACTTCTGACTTTCACTGAGGCATACTGAAGGTAGAAAAGATACTTGGTAATGTTACCCTGCACTCTGTACAACACTCTTGGTGTATAGCAGCCATTAGGACATAGAAGAAGTTGTGTATTTGGGAGTTGAAACACAGCACAATGGCATGAAACTATCATGTCCAGCTATGCGGGCACACAGTGGGCTGCACACAATTAGGGAAGGACATGCCACAATGGACATGATGGCCACTGTACATAGGGGTGAAGTATTGCAATACACTTTAAGGGAGGGCACAGGTAGTGCAGAGCACCATAGCAGAAAAAATTACATTGCTGCAGAAAGGGGTGTCATTAACATGCCCTTTGCTGCAGTGTGTACAAGAAGGGTGGAATGACCATAGAACTGCAATGGGCAGCTAAATGGACACAAAATGAGGTGAGGAAGCAGTGTATTTATTTATGTATTTATTTTTACTTTAGCGTTTCTTTATCAGGAAAGTCCAACTGGGAGAGAGCCCATTTTCAGTGGAGTCCCAAGGAGAAATGCTCCATATGCATGTCTTTGGAGTACAGGGCATCTAGAGAAAGCTATACACACAGTCTGACTGAAATGTATAACCTACAGCCTTACCGTGGGCTCACATGAGAGACACAGCTAAAAACCATCAAGCATCTGGAGGGTAAGTTGTTATTATAGGCCTTCTCTTGACATAATATGCACATCTTAGGCAAAAGTAACATGGCCAAGGGTTGTCAGGAAGTGGTGCAGAGCATCAGTGTTGTGGGTGGCCATAATAAACCTATTCAAAAGGTGTGGCAAAGGGTAAGGTATATGATTTGAAACTGCATGCCAAAATCAAGGCCTGGGGGCCTGGAGGACTACTTGGAGAGAATATTTGCATGTGGAAATAAAAGCTGTAAGAAATGCAAGTTTATCTTATCAATCTCTAAAATATGGGCCAGCCCCAGCATCACCATAAATAGGGGGGGGCTACTTGTGATACATTTACATATATCTATATAATACTTTTATATATGTGAGTGTGTGTGTGTGTGTGTGTGTGAGAGTGTGTGTGTGTGTGTCTACTATTTTACATCAAAACTACACTTCTATGAATCTTAAAACTGCGAGCACACTTCAACGAAGTCACACCACTGAAAATGTACCTCTACGAAGCTCAATTCAATGAAAATAGTGAAGCGTGTAACATCTTCACCCAAGTGCTCTCTAACATGAAACCAATACACGTATACTTTAATGCTTGTGGTTAAATAATAATAACATTTTAGTGAACATTTTCCTATTCCATACAGTGAAGTAAGTCATCCCAAAGTGGATAAAATAATCGGAATTACATCTGCAACAAGTCTGAGATAGCTGACACGAACTTCACATTACTGTAATCATTTTTTAGGTGATGGAGGGCAAGCTGTTGACATGCAAGCACAAATTTCGCCCACCCTGTTCTGTTCTCTACAAACAGCAGTCATCACATTGTATATGTCAAACACATGCTTCCCTACTAAACACTTAAAATAGTGATGCCAAGCTTTGACACTGTTTTGGGTTCTTGGCAAGAAAAACTCGTTTAAGGTAGAAATGTTCCAAAAGAAGATAGAGAATAGTGGAAGAAATCTAACCTGAGTAGTAGATCGAGTGCAGAAGTTACGTAGTTTGTCAAGGGCATACCACTCAGTGAAGTATTGCAATAGCTCTCTACCTTCTACTGGGAATTGTTGTTTTAATTCATTAAAGGTTGGTAACACTTCTGTCTCTGGTAAAAATGCTAATTCAGCTAATCTCTTAACAGCAAGTTGAAAGGTTATACTGCAATTGTACAGACCGCCCAATCCCAAGCTTTGTACCTTCCTCCATAAATTTTGCCCAAAGTGAAAGAAGCAGCCCTTAGATGTCATTTTACCAATATTCATTCTGATACTGTTTAAGGAGGTTATTTCAAAGTCTCAAAAATGTAATCAACATTACACTCAAGCCCTTCATTACATAACAGTACAAACAAAGCACTCCATGACTTTTTTGCCATTAGACAGTACACCAAGGGCACACTTTTGCTGTATGCTCCACATTTAACAAATGAATGTATAGTATGTAGTTGCCGGCAGTCACTACCCTTTACAAAGTATGTACCATCCATTAACCAGATACTAGAATATGACAGATCACGTAGATTCTGCTTAGTAGTCTACAGTACAACAACATTTTCCATGGTGGAGTTAGACATACCCCGGGATTCATGAACCTTGTGCCAGGCGCACGCATGGCGTAGGCGCCACAACGCCAGACATGGCCGCCGAGTGATTCAGGTACGATCCAAACCCACGTGCATCAGCGGCGTACGCCGGAGTTGTGCCGCCTCCGGCGTAGGTATGTTAAATACCCCATGTGCGGTGTTGCACCATGCAAATGAAGGCAAGTAGCGATTCACGAAGTGGCGCAGGCGTAGCATAACAGCACGGCAATGTAAACCAAAAAAAACGGTTTACATATATCCAAACATGACATAGGAGTAACGGAAGGCTGCCAACGTCATGTGTCATAGTGGTGCAACATGGCAATGTGGAAAGAAACCGAGAATGTCAAAAGAAAACATGCAGAAAATGTAAATAACGACATAAATGTTATGTACGCAAAAACCACAGCAGAACCCCAGGACATGTCCGCGGAAGGTGAGGAACAATGAAGTAATATGACAATGCCATAAAAGAGCAGTATAAGATACATCAGCATCACAGCCACAATACACCATAGTATGAATGGAAAGCCACAACCACAGGCCAAGGGTTGCCAAGGAGTGGCGTCGGTGTCTGGCGCCGTAACCATGTATTAGTAGTCAATGCCATGCAAATGAGGCAGATAATACTGAATCGCAAAAGCCCCCCCGGCGTAAGGCTGCACCAACCCGCGCAGCGGTAAAACAGCGAGGAGTGGCCTAGAGGGAATACCTGTCAATCGCAGAGGGTGTGCCACTGTAGGAGGAAGCACATTGGAGCTCAGCAAACCTGGGCTGTACAATGCACATCACAGCATCAGAACCGTGTGTGAGGAAATAGATGCGCTGAGAGTATACAATGCGCGCACAGATGCATGTGCACGAGGATGACTACATTCCCCAAACCAGTCATGTGACGGCCGCCCCGTCAACAACCATGGATACAGGAAGGTGATGCGGAGAATATGAGGAAATGCGGAAGCAGTGTAATTGGAGTCGTAATGAGCAATTAACACCAATCAACCGACGAAGGGCAATCGGCGGCAGCTGACAACTCTGCATGCAGAAACCTGCAAAACGGGAAAGGGGAGGAATATGAATGCAAAGAAAGTAGTGGATGTTGCAGAAATGCAAAGAGTGAAGAACCGATACAGCACAGCCAAGGAGAGAGTTAGCATAACGGCGGCAGACAAAATGCATGACATGTCATGTGCCTGCAGGATGCACTCCTGTAAATAGTAGGTGCAACGTGCAGAAACAGTAAAGTAAGGTGTAAAGCTAAACCAATGCAGGCAAGTGTAATGTAACACCAAAGGCAACAGCGTTGCAGTGCCAACAGTAAAACACGGAAGATAACCCACAGATACGGCAGCAGAGACACACCCAATGACATCACCGGGTGTACAGCACAACACTATAAAGTGGGAATGCACACAACACACAGCGCGAATTCCCAAACGCTGCCTACAGTGTAAACACACGGGGAACTTTTAAAATGTATATGTTGGGTGCTGCCATGGCCGTGATGCATCGGCATGTGTTAGAGACAGACGGAGTTGCGGAGGAGGGTGCCGACAACTACCAGAGGCCTCAGAGGAGAAGGAGAGTGTTCAGACCAAGGGTGACCTACCAGGGGCTGCAAGACCTGGAGATAGTAGAGCGTTACAGGGTGGACAGGGACACGTTACAGCAAATAGTGGAGCTGTGCCGGCCAAGCCTGAGAACAAGAGACAACAGAGGGGAGCCCATCCCAGTGGACACAAAGGTATGTGTAAGCTTGCGAATACTGGCAACAGGTACCTTTCAAAGGCCAACCGGGGATATAATGGGCATCTCACAGGCATCAGCATCCAGGGTACTACACCAGTTTCTGGATGCCATGTTACGACATGCCCATGAGTATATATACTTCCCCAGATCTCAGGAGGTGTTGGCTAGCAATATGCGCCACTTCCACCGTGTGGCACAATACCCGGAGGTACTGGGTGCGATAGACTGTACGCACATAGAAATTAAGTCACCACCCGGTGAGCAGGGTAGATGCTACATAAACCGCAAGGGATTCCCCTCCATCAATTGCCAGGTCGTGTGCAATGCGCAGGGCATTATCATGGATGTGTGTGCTGGCAGCCCTGGAAGCTACCACGACTCCCATATCTGGCATGCCTCACAGCTGTATCAGGTATTCGCCAGGGGGGACATCACACAAGGTCACCTTGTGGGGGATGCTGGCTACGCATTGGAGCCATGGATGATCACACCCATCAGAAATGCACACACACACATGCAAGAACGCCATAATGAGGCACACGCACAAACCAGAATAATCATAGAGCGTGTGTTTGGGATGTTGAAATCACGGTTCCGGTGCTTGGATACATCTGGTGGAGCCTTGCAGTACTCTCTAGGCACATGTGCCCACATATTCATAGTATGTGCTATGCTACATAATATGATCCTGCGGAAACAGCTGCTGCAGGGACATAATGGTGTAGGGCCACCAAGCCCGCCACAACTGCCAAGGCAAGCACAGGCACAGGGAGTTCAGTGCCATGAACACACTGTGCCAGCCCCAGTAGGCAGACGGAGGCGTACCCAATATGCCTATGCCTTGGCAAAGAGGGAACGTATAGCACATACTCTGACAGCATAGGCCCCATGGACTGACACCTCCCTACCTGCACACACAGTGAAATGGACGGCACACAAACATGTCCGCCCGTAATGTGTACTGTATGGGCGGTCCCATGTGTGACTCCAACATAGGTAGCACCCAAACAATGCACAACCAACAGCCAGCGGAGCATGGAACGCCAACACCTCAACCGCACGCTGGTCCGACAGCAGACGCAGCCGTATGCTGCCACGTTCGGCGCAAGGTGTCTACATATGTACATATGTGCATACACAAATATGGAGATAGATATCATTACACACGTAGAAATATATGTACACATACACAGATATAAAGTACAACAAGTTAAACAGGGAATCACAGGGATGCAAGGTTACAGATGCAGTAAGATGCGAACTCGCAACATAGTAAACATACTGAACGACAACCCGACAATCCGGGAGGGTGGACAGAGCAGGGAACGCCACCCATGGAAAGATCAACCCACCTAAATGCATATTCGCCATTCGGGATGATCGCCAGGCCATGATACAGTAGCAGGACATGTGCGTGTAATATTCTTAGGATATGAGGGTGGAGGTAGACACCACTGCCGGCGATGTGGTCAACGTAGGTACTGTGTGCAACCGTCCCTGCGAAAGCGGCAGTATGTCTATGTGTGAGGTGAGGGTGTCGTGTGTTCCGCTGTGCCAGTGTAATGTGTGTGACACTGTAAAATGTGTATGTAGGTGACATGTGACAGGAGGAGTGGAATAACATGTGTAGGCATACAGTATAGGAACCACAGGCATATGTATAGCAGTACCCACAAAGTAGTACTGAGAGCTCCTCACTGGCTAGGTGCGTGGCGACGTAAAACGATGCAAATCGAAAATGTCCCAGAATGTACCACAGGAGTATAGCCAACATGACATGCAAAGGACGCATGTACAAACCATCACCGTATGTATGGCGCCGACATGTTAATTCCAATACGATATATCGGCAATGTTACGCAGCAATAGTTATGTACCGCGGAAATACGCATGTGCTACCCCGGCACCGATCGTGGACACGTATCGTCCCGTAAACACCGCTGTGTGTTCTACGAGTGTTAAACAAGCAATCGCCACCCGAATAGGTGGCAACCGGTAGCATACAGGCCGTCCCAACTACAGGACCACAATGACCGTAAATATCCATGACAAAATGCCAAGGGATAGTCGGCACCTACGAACAGCTGCAGATATACTACCGATGTGACGGAGGAATACATGCAGGAAGCACACAAGCAGGCGGTACCGACAGCAGACGACATCAACAAAACCTACACTCCTAGAACAACAGACAGGTAACTTGCAGCTCCCCAGGCAGGGATGGAGCACACACAGAAGCATACTGTGTATGTACAAATGCAAGGCCCACAACCCGTACCCGTCACCCACAGCCGCCGATATACCCCATCGCACATATCAAAGGGATACAATCCGAAATAGCAGCAAAAACATACAGGCAGTTAATGACAGCGGCATACCCGCAACATCCCGCGTGGGAACCACTATCAGCAGCGGATGCATACCTGCATCCGTTGTGTACAGGAATACAAGAGCTATGTTACACATCAGAATGCAAAACGCCATCGACAGACACCGGCAGGACACGGACACCCACATGTGGAACATAATACCATACCCAACACACACAATCCATGGCTAACACCACAGCCAAATGTACCTGACGCCACACATAGTGGTTGTAGTCACACATAATATAACACAATACATACCATCCCCACGAAGGTAGTGCAGATAACCAACGCCCAGACGATGAATGAACCATGCCCTAGTTCCGACGAGTACCGTACGAATGGAGGAGATGCACAGGTGATATGCGCATAAGTACACACCGAGGAACAGCTATTGGTGTGATGAACCCACATGCCGCAGGTGACGACGGATATAAGGAAGACTCCCGGATAGTCAAACTGCATGTTCATACCGAACAAAGACGTTATTCCTACAAGAGCCGATCACTTGTCAGTAGCGAGACTCAAACGGAATACGGAAAGCAATACAGGAAAGGTATGTAGAACCCACGAGATGTACTGGTGTGTAACGCATGATATGTATGACGAATCGGCACTGTATGTGAACGGTGTTTGTCAGTAAAGATACCTGTCCATAAAGCAGAGAGTGGTGAAAGGTGGTTATGTAGTGTTAACCTGCTGAGTATACCAACCACTGTGGACACCGTGTGCACAGCAGTGGGACATCATGTACACAGCTGGGATAACCCAAGGGGTGCCATAGTGATTTAAAACACAGAACAATGCCACCACCCACGCTGATGCTGGCAGTGGATGTCCAACAATGAAGTGCCACAGCAGGGGATGGGACATGTATGTATAGTGTCACAGCACACATGTGTATGGGCAGATATTGTCGATGTTATACGTAATGTGTGCACGACGTGCACGTATGCCTCGCAGTAGGGGTGACCATGTCAAGTATGTATAATGTAAAGCTATCATGATGGATACATTCAGACATTATACACAGTATCACAGGCATAGCATGCATGATGGAGGTATGGCCTAGTGTTATGTACATTAACAGGATATGTATGGCCTGCAGATATGGGACAGAGTAGTAGCAGAATAGCCACCCAAAATGGAAGGAACATCAAGTAACCATGTCCAAGCTATCTGTAGCAGGTGCAATGTGTGCAACAATGATGTCTGGCAGGTCCATGTGTAAACACATGTGCAATGTACACAGTGTCACCCCCATGGTACTGTCCACTGGACAGCAAAGGTGGATGTCAACTGCATGTCTACACAGTACTGCTGTTGTGGTGGTCCCATGTGTATGTGTCACCCTATCAGCAAGGGAGCTATCACATGACCAGTGCCACAGTGTGTCCCTGTGGGATGTGCACAGGACCTATGTTCTACAGCATGGTGTGTGTCTAGTCTGTGTAGGTAAACAGAAGCCCAGGCTAAGCAATGTGGCTTGTGTGCACATATGCATGAGTGCTTCATTCACCCTGCCCACTGCAAACGCCATGTAGGAGTACTACATGTATCAGTAATGCGGAGGACATGGCCCATGGCAGAGTACATGACACCCCTGTGTAAGTGATATGCAGATGAGTACAGATGTGTTCCCCGTCTGTCATCTGCATATGTAAACTGTCTGAGCCTGGTATACATCGGCATGACTATACTGTGACATGGAAAGTTGTAGCCATTGTGGAAGGCACACCACGAATGTGTTATAGTAACCCTGCCCGTGTGTAGATGTGTGTATGGCACAAGTACAAAGGCTACCAATGTCCCAGCAACACACATAGTCCAGATATGTGTGGCGCTGCAGATGTGTACCCACGCCACAGTGGAATATGGCAACCACAGCACCATGTGGGGCATGTGTGTACAGCAACCATGTACAATGTGATATGCATGTATAGGGACAGTATCCACGTGATACCCAGTGGATGACTGTCGCTATGCAAAGGTGATGTGTATGCACCATGTGTGATGTATCTGACACAATGACATCTACACGATATATCTGCCACACCGACACCTGTATGGTTGTTAGCAGTATGAGCTGGTGGAGCTAGAATGCTGCCAGGTATGTAGATGTGGGACATGTAGACATGGACATTACTCCGTGACAGCATGTTGTGTATGTAAGCAAATAGTGAACATGAGGGGACACATGACTGAGGACTGTGTAATGCCACATGTACCTTACATGTCGTAGGTAGCATGATATGCTTGCACCACTGTGTGACCTGTCCAGGAGTCACATAGCCTAACATCCTGAGACACAGGGTATGATGTGATGGTGGATGTGTACATTGCCAATACCAGAATGTGGAATGGTGCTGAAGGGAAATGTGGGGATAATGTCTGATCTGTTACCCTCTGTACTACACCAACCACCCATGCAATGGTATGACAGGTGGCCATCATGTGGATGTGGTGTGCTGTGGCACACAGACGCCCAACAAGGGTGCCAGTAAAGGCATGGAAGTCGTCAATGAGTGTGTGAAGCATGTATGTGAGGATGTGCCCCAGTGCCATACCGAATGGTGCAGTCATGTCTGTATGAATGCAGTCCCACATGTGCAATGCACTACCACCCATGTGTAGTGTGATAGATGTGGTGGTGTGGTGGTCAAGGTACACAACGTCCATGAATGGGCTAGCAGTTAATTCAGTGGGCTGCTGCAGAGACACATAACAACCAGTTTGGCGGGATATAACAGCTATGGAGATTGGAGGTGACATTGGGACAGTGTCCTAGGACATAATGTGTGCATGGCAGTACCATGTATGTGTCCACAGGGACAATGCGATGTCCATGTATGGATTGGAACGCTGTAGTGAGTGAGAGTGTATATTATTGGTAGGTATCCCATTGGCTGGCATGTTGCCAACAACATCTCTGTCGGCAATGCCTGGGTGACTGTCGAATGCTACATTGAATGTGGATGTAGCCAAACAACACAGACATACCACCACACTGCGTGAGGGCCCACACTGCAAAGTATGGTGGTCATGTGTAGGTAGCTAGCTGTGGAGTATGTGATGGACCACGAGGACACACCATGACTGTCAAGTGATGCACCACACACATTTGAACATACCCACCGTGCAACAGCCTGCACATGCGCCCATACAGCACATGTGCATGGAACATGCATACCACCGTGGCATCTGTGAAAAGGCCAGTACCACCATGTCTCTGTGTGGAATAGCATGGTCCCTACCAGTGCGTACATGTAGCGGAAGTGCATTGTGATATGTGTCAGCATAGTCATGTATACTGTCCATCTGCCGGGGTGCCATGCCATTAACTACCCCCTTCAGCAGTGGATGATGTA
>NC_056747.1:176620908-176636388 GCF_019279795.1 Protopterus annectens | reverse complement strand
TTGTTGAACCAATATTATTCCAGTCTGTTTCTGGTAAATATAAGTCCCCAGCCACTGTTATTCTTCCTCCTGGGTTTTGTGCAAGACATGTATGAATCTCTCTAGGTCATCAGCACTTGACTTTGGTGATCTATACACTCCAAAATTGTTATATGTTCCAGGGCTGTCTGTATTGTCACAGATACACAACCTATAGTATTGGTGTTATCACTGGACATGTAATAATCACAGGTCTCATAACTATCTTTAATCCAATATCATAACACCTCCAGCTGATTTTTTGTTAGAATGTCTGTTACAGTAAAAACATTTATATCCTGATAGATCTGGTTTCCAGTCATTGTTTAACTATGTTTCACAAGCAATAACACCCACCAGTCTTGTGGGACTGTAGCAAATGTTCCAATTAAAAAAAAAAAAGATCATTAATGCTCCTAGCATTAACAACCATCCAATATGCATCAAATGCTGTTAAAGTAAACTCACAGTTAACTGGTACCCATGGGGATTGGTAGATGCTGGATAACTGTAGTTTTTGGTTACTTGAGAGTTACTATTTAAAATAGGCCTGACTAATACTGCACCCTATACTATTTGTTTAGTTTGATTTGTTCTCATGTTGGGGAAAGAGAGTCCCCGGGATTCATGAACCTTGCGCCAGGCACACGCATGGCATAGGCGCCACAACGCCAGACATGGCCGCCGAGCGATTCAGGTACGATCCAAACCCACGTGCATCAGCGGCGTACACCGGAGTTGCGCCGCCTCTGGCGTAGGTATGATAAATATGCCATGTGCGGTGTTGCACCATGCAAATGAAGGCAAGTAGCGATTCACGGCGGCGAGGCGTAGCATAACAGCACGCAATGTAAACCAAAAAACGGTTTATATATATCCAAACATGACATAGGAGTAACGGAAGGCTGCCAACGCCATGTGTCATAGTGGTGCAACATGGCAATGTGGAAAGAAACCGAGAATGTCAAAGGAAAACATGCAGAAAATGTAAATAACGACATAAATGTTATGTACGCAAAAACCACAGCAGAACCCCAGGACATGTCCGCGGAAGGTGAGGAACAATGAAGTAATATGACAATGCCATAAAAGAGCAGTATAAGACACATCAGCATCACAGCCACAATACACCATAGTATGAATGGAAAGCCACAAACTACAGCCCAAGGGTTGCCAAGGAGGGCGCGGTGTCTGGCGCCGTAACCATGTATTAGTAGTCAATGCCATGCAAATGAGGCAGATAATACTGAATCGCAAAACCCCCGGCGTAAGGCTGCACCAAACGGCGAGCGGTAAAAACACCGAGGAGTGGCCTCAGAGGGAATACCTGTCAATCGCAGAGGGGTGTGCCGCTGTAGGAGGAAGCACATTGGAGCCCAGCAAACCTGGGCTGTACAATGCACATCACAGCATCAGGACCGGCGTGAGGAAATAGATGCGCTGAGAGATACAATGCGCCGCGACAGATGCATGTGCACGAGGATGACTACGTTCCCCAAACCAGTCATGTGACGGCTGCCCCGTCAACAACCATGGATACAGGAAGGTGATGCAGAGAATATGAGGAAATGCGGAAGCAGTGTAATTGGAGTCGTAATGAGCAATTAACACCAATCAACCGACGAAGGGCAATCGGTGGCAGCTGACAACTCTGCATGCAGAAACCTGCAAAACGGGAAAGGGGAGGAATATGAATGCAAAGAAAGTAGTGGATGTTGCAGAAATGCAAAGACGAAGAACCGATACAGCACAGCCAAGAAGAGAGTTAGCATAACGGCGGTGGCAGACAAAATGCATGACATGTCATGTGCCTGCAGGATGCACTCCGTGAATAGTAGGTGCAACGCAGAAACAGTAAAGTAAGGTGTAAAGCTAAACCAATGCAGGCAAGTGTAATAACACCAAAGGCAACAGCGCCAGTGCCAACGGTAAAACACGGAAGATAACCCACAGATACGGCAGCAGAGACACACCCAATGACATCACCGGGTGTACAGCACAACACTATAAAGTGGGAATGCACACAACACACAGCGTGAATTCCCAAACGCTGCTTTAGCCACGGTAAACACACAGGAACTTTTAAAATGTATATGTTGGGTGCTGCCGTGGCCGTGATGCATCGGCATGTGTTAGAGACAGACGGAGTTGCGGAGGAGGGTGCCGACAACTACCGGAGGCCTCAGAGGAGAAGGAGAGTGTTCAGACCAAGGGTGACCTACCAGGGGCTGCAAGACCTGGAGATAGTAGAGCGTTACAGGGTGGACAGGGACACGTTACAGCAAATAGTGGAGCTGTGCTGGCCAAGCCTGAGAACAAGAGACAACAGAGGGGAGCCCATCCCAATGGACACAAAGGTATGTAAGCTTGCATACTGGCAACAGGTACCTTTCAAAGGCCAACTGGGGATATAATGGGCATCTCACAGGCATCAGCATCCAGGGTACTACACCAGTTTCTGGATGCCATGTTACGACATTCCCATGAGTATATATACTTCCCCAGATCTCAGGAGGAGTTGGCTAGCAATATGCGCCACTTCCACCGTGTGGCACAATACCCGGAGGTACTGGGTGCGATAGACTGTACGCACATAGAAATCAAGTCACCACCCGGTGAGCAGGGTAGACGCTACATAAACCGCAAGGGATTCCCCTCTATCAATTGCCAGGTTGTGTGCAATGCGCAGGGCATTATCATGGATGTGTGTGCTGGCAGCCCTGGAAGCTACCACGACTCCCATATCTGGCATGCCTCACAGCTGTATCAGGTATTGCAGCCAGGGGACATCATACTGTCACCTTGTGGGGGATGCTGGCTAATGATTGAGCCGTGGATGATCACACCCATCAGAAATGCACACACACATGCAAGAACGCCATAATGAGGCACACGCACAAACCAGAATAATCATAGAGCGTGTGTTTGGGATGTTGAAATCACGGTTCCGGTGCTTGGATACATCTGGTGGAGCTTTGCAGTACTCTCCAGGCACATGTGCCCACATATTCATAGTATGTGCTATGCTACATAATATGATCCATGATCCTGCGGAAACAGCTGCTGCAGGGACATAATGGTGTAGGGACACCAAGCCCGCCACAACTGCCAAGGCAAGCACAGGCACAGGGTGTTCAGCTCCATGAACACACTGTGCCAGCCCCAGTAGGCAGACGGAGGCGCATCTAAATATGCCTATGCCTTGGCAAAGAGGGAACGTATAGCACATACTCTGACAGCGTAGGCCCCATGGACTGATACCTCCCTACCTGCACACACAGTGAAATGGACGGCACACAAACATGTCCACCCGTAATGTGTACTGTATGGGCGGTCCCATGTGTGACTTCAACATAGGTAGCACCCAAACACTGCACAACCAACAGCCAGCGGAGCATGGAACGCCAACACCTCAACCGCACGCGGGTCCGACAGCAGACGGTGTAGCCATATGCTGCCACGTTCGGCGCAAGGTGTCTACATATGTACATATGTGCATACACAAATATGGAGATAGATATCATTACACACGTAGAAATATATGTACACATACACAGATATAAAGTACAACAAGTTAAACAGGGAATCACAGGGATGCAAGGTTACAGATGCAGTAAGATGCTTAACTCTCAACATAGTAAACATACTGAACGACAACCCGACTATCCGGGAGGGTGGACAGAGCAGGGAACGCCACCCATGGAAAGGTCAACCCACCTAAATGCATATTCGCCATTCGGGATGATCGCCAGGCCACGATACAGTAACAGGACATGTGCGTAATATTCTTAGGATATGAGGGCGGAGGTAGACACCGCCCGGGTGATGTGGTCAATGTAGGTACTGTGTGCAACCGCCCCGCGTAAAGCGCAGTTTGTGCATGTCTATGTGTGAGGTGAGGGTGTCGTGTGTTCTGCTGTGCCAGTGTAATGTGTGTGACACTGTAAAATGTGTATGTAGGTGACATGTGACAGGCGGAGTGGAATAACATGTGTAGGCATACAGTATAGGAATATATTGGTGGCGTATGTATAGCAGTACCCACAAAGTAGTACTGAGAGCTCCTCACTGGCTAGGCATGCGATGTAAAACGATGCAAATCGAAATGTCCCAGAATGTACCACAGGAGTATAGCCAACATGACATGCAAAGGACGATGTACAAACCATCACCGCATGCATGGCGCTCGGCGTTAATTCCAATACGATATATCGGCAAAACTAGCGTTACGCCAGCACAGCTATGTACCGGAAACGCATGTGCTACCCGGCACCGATCGTGACACGACGCCCCGTAAACACCGCCAGTGTTCTAAGTGTTAAACAAGCAATCGCCACCCGAATAGGTGGCAACCGGTAGCATACAGGCCGTCCCAACTACAGGACCACAATGACCGTAAATATCCGTGACAAAATGCCAAGGGATAGTCGGCATCGCATTTAACAGCTGCAGATATACTACCGGCGTGACGGAGGAATACATGCAGGAAGCACACAAGCAGGCGTACCGACAGTTGGTGCAGATGACATCAACAAAACCTACACTCCTAGAACAACAGACAGGTAACTTGCAGCCCCCAGGCAGGGATGGAGCACACACAGAAGCATACCGTGTATGTACAAAATGCAAGGCCCACAACCTGCACTGCCACCCACAGCCAGCCGATATACCCCATCGCACATATCAAAGGGATACAATCCAAATAGCAGCAAAACATACAGGCAGTTAATGACAGCGGCATACCCAAGAATATCCCTGGGAAATCCACTATCAGCAGCGGCTGCATACCTGCATCCGTTGTGTACAGGAATACAAGAGCTATGTTACACATCAGAATGCAAAACGCCATCGATAGATGCTGGCAGGACACGGATACCCACATGTGGAACATAATACCATACCCAACACACACAATCCATGGCTAACACCACAGCCAAATGTACCTGACGCCACACATAGCGGTTGTAGTCACACATAATATAACACAATACATACCATCCCAATGAAGGTAGTGCAGATAACCAACGCCCATACGATGAATGAACCATGCCCTAGTTCCGACGAGTACCGTACGAATGGAGGAGATGCACAGGTGATATGCGCATAAGTACACACCGAGGAACAGCTATAGGTGTGATGAACCCACATGCCGCAGGTGACGACGGATATAAGGAAGACTCCCAGGATAGTCAAACTGTATGTTCATACCGAACAAAGACGTTATTCCTACAAGAGCCGATCACTTGTCAGTAGCAAGACTCAAACGGAATACAGAAAGCAATACAGGAAAGGTATGTAGAACCCACGAGTTGTACTGGTGTGTAACGCATGATATGTATGATGAATCGGCACTGTATGTGAACGGTGTTTGTCAGTAAAGATACCTGTCCATAAAGCAGAGAGTGGTGAAAGGTGGTTATGTAGTGTTAACCTGCTGAGTATACCAACCACTGTGGACACCGTGTGCACAGCAGTGGGACATCATGTACACAGCTGACAACTCAAGGGTGCAATAGTGATTTAAAACACAGAACAATGCCACCACCCACGCTGATGCTGGCAGTGGATGTCAACCAATGAAGTGCCACAGCAGGGGATAGGACATGTATGTATAGTGTCACAGCACACATGTGTATGGGCAGATATTGTCGATGTCGGCGTTTATACGTAATGTGCACGACGCAACGATGCCTCGCAGTAGGGGTGACCATGTCAAGAGTATGTATAATGTAAAGCTATCATGATGGATACGCTCAGACATTATGGCACACAGTATCACAGGCATAGCATGCATGATGGAGGTATGGCCTGAGTGTTATGTACATTAACAGGATATGTATGGCCTGCAGATATGGGACAGAGTAGTAGCAGAATAGCCACCCAAAATGGAATGAAACATCAAGTAACCATGTCCAAGCTATCTGTAGCAGGTGCAATGTGTTGCAACAATGATGTCTGGCAGGTCCATGTAATATAAACACATGTGCAATGTACACAGTCGCCTGGTCACCCCCCCCCCATGGTACTGTCCACTGACAGCAAAGGTGGATGTCAACTGCATGTTCACACAGTACTGCTGTTGTGGTGGTCCCACATGTGTATGTGTCACCCTATCAGCCAAGGGAGCTATCCGCATGACCAGTGCCACAGTGTGTCCCTGTGGATGTGCACAGGACCTGTGTTCTACAGCATGGTGTGGTAATGTCTAGTCTGTAGGTAAAACAGAAGCCCAGACTAAGCAATGTGGCTTGTGTGCACATATGCATGAGTGCTTCGGTACCACCCTGCCCACTGCAAACGCCATGTAGGAGTACCTTTACATGCATCAGTAATGCGGAGGACATGGCCCTATGGCAGAGTACATGGACACCCTGTGTAAGTGGTATGCAGATGAGTACAGATGTTTCCCCAGTCTGTCATCTGCATATGTAAAACTGTCTGAGCCTGGTATGTACATACAGCGGCATGACTATACTTCGTGACATGGAAAGTTGTACGCCATTGTGGAAGGCACATCACTTAAGATGTGTTATGAAAGTAACCCTGCCTGTGTGTAGATGTGTGTATGGCACAAAATTACAAAGGCTACCAATGTCCCAGCAACACACATAGTCCAGATATGTGTGTGAAGCCCCCTGCAGATGTGTACCACGCCCACAGTGGAATAGCGGCAACCACAGCACCATGTGGGGCATGTGTGTGTACAGCAACCATGTACAATGTGATATGCATGCATAGGGACAGTATCCACGTGATACCCAGTTAATGACTGTCGCTATGCAAAGGTGATGTGTATGCACCATCTGTGATGTATCTGACACAATGACATCTACACGATATATCTGCCACACCGACACCTGTATGGTTGTTAGCAGTATGAGCTGGTGGAGCTCGAATGCTGCCAGGTATGTAGATGTGGGACATGTAGACATGGACATTACTCTGTGACAGCATGGTATGTAAGCAAATAGTGAACATGAGGGGACAGCATGACTGAGGACTGTGTAATGCCACATGTACCTTACATGTCGTGAGAGTAGATGATATAGCGCACCACTGTGTGACCTGTCCAGGAGTCACATAGCTGCTAACATCCTGAGACACAGGAGTATGATGTGATGGTGGATGTGTACATTGCCAATACCAGAATGTGGAATGGTGCTGAAGGGCAATGGGGATAATGTCTGATCTGTTACCCTTTGTACTACACCAACCACCCATGCAATATGGTATGACAGGTGGCCATCATGTGGATGTGGTGTGCTGTGGCACACAGACACTCCAACAAGGTGCTGCCAGTAAAAGGCAATGGAAGTCGCCAATGAGTGTGTGAAGCATATATGTGAGGATGTGCCCCAGTGCCATGCCGAATGGTGCAGTCATGTCTGTATGAATGCAGTCCCAACGTCGCGGCAATGCACTACCACCCGCGCATGTGTACAGTGTGATAGATGCGGTGGTGTGGTGGTCAAGGTACACAAGCGTCCATGAATGGGCTAGCAGTTAATTCCAGTGGGCTGCTGCAGAGACACCATAATAACAACCAGTTTTAGGCGGGATAGCAACAGCTATGGAGATTGGAGGTGACATTGCAGGACAGTGTCCGAGGACGTATAATGCGTGCATGGCAGTACCATGTATGTGTCCACAGGGGACAATCGCGATGTCCATGTATGTGATTGGAACCCTGTAGTGAGGAGAGGTGTATATTATTGAGTGGGTATCCCATTGGCTGGCATGTTGCCAACAAGCGGCATCTCTGTCGGCAATGCCTGGGTGACTGTAAAGTATGCTACATTGAATGTGCATGTAGCCAAACAACACAGACATACGACCACACTGCGTGAGGGCCCACACTGCAAAGTATGGTGGTCTAAGCGTGTTATCAGGATGGCAGCTAGCTGTATGGAGTAATGTGATGGACCACGCAGGACACACCATGACTGTCAAGTGATGCACCACACACATTTGAACATACCCACTGCAGTAAACAGCCTGCACATGCTCCCATACAGGTTGTTAACATGTGCATGGAACATGCATACCACCGTGGCATCTGTGAAGAAGGCCAGTACCACTCATGGCTCTGTGTGGAATAGCATGGTCCCTACCAGTCGCGTACATGTAAGCGGAAGTGCATTGTGATATGTAATCCGTTAATAGTCATGTATACTGTCCGGTCTGCCGGAGTTATGCCATTAACTACCCACATCAGCAGATGTTGGTAGTACCGGCTGTTGAGCACATTTACCATGTAGTATGCTGCGTAATGGGTGTAATGTCCAGGGTGGGCTAGCAGGGCTGCAAAAGCATGGCCATCGTCCATCAACCAGAGGGGGATGTCTGCAGGTATAGCATGGCCAGACACAATATTGGAGTGCATGGTGCATGCCAAGGGTAGTGTGGTGGATGCGTGGCGTCTCAGTTTAACGTGGTCACCCAGCTATGTGTGTAGTGCATGGCCAAGCATGTGTGGGCTAGCATAGGAGTCCATACTAGGGAAGTGCAAGTGTTGCTGTCAGCACATGGCAGTAGCAACTGTCCGAGAGTGCAATGTACAGTAATGATAACACAGCCAGCATGCCAACCTGTGGTGTACAGTGTACTCACCGTCATGTGTCACAATGTGTCTAGCCCGGTCCTGCAAACATGGAGTATCCGAACATGGAGTACCTATGATGCATTTGTCTTAGAAAAACATACAGTATGTGTGTAAATCACTGTGTGATGTGGGATCCACTCACCTGTGTTATGTTGCAGTCCAGGCCTATGTGCTCTGGGAGGTATGATCTGTGTACAATCTGGACTGGCAGGTGTTATTAACTCTGTAGGTCATGGAGGCAGGTCCTGTGGCACTGCGGACTTGAATTAATGTCAGGCATGCCTTACTGTGTGTGCAGTGCTTGTGTGCAGGTACAGTGGGGGGTGCAAGCATTGTCACACATCACTGCATGCTGTGTCTGCCTGCTTGACAGCCCTGCTGGCGACAGACATGCTTGACACTGCTGCAGAGGCAGCATAGCATGTGAAGATGTGCATGGGCGTGGCCCCACACCCCTAGGCAGATGTCTGCAGGTCATAGTATTGCCACCACAGTGCTGTGGTTGGACCATGACTGCTCATACCTGGATCAATACCACATGCCTGCGCCAAGTACCCAGTGTATGATCATGAGCCACAGATCGCCAGTATGACAGAGTAGAGCCAAATGTACAGTATCCCTGTGTATGCAGACCACTGCCTACTGTACACTCGGCCTAGACACACACGCCAGAGGGTGAATACAATCATTGAGCCATCAGATGTCCCAGTCCACGTAGCCTGTACAATGTCATCACAGGGTTGGTCAGCAATAGCATGTGAGTAAGACAGACAATGTTTGTACCAGGTGATGTGTGTCATGTTATTGCATATGTTGACTTGCACAGCTTCCGTTCACACATGTACCGCAAATATACCCGGTGCATGATGCATACTGTTACATGATGTGTGGAACTGCGCCAGGCACTGTGACACACAATAGGGCCATCTGACACAGGTGTGTTGTGAATGGTGTAACCCATGTTCACACAGGACAACACACTGCTGCTGTTACAGCAGCCATGCTGAGTGGCTACCAGTGGTGCATGCAGTGGTCGCCAGTACAGACATACTGCATACAGTGTTCAGTGCAGGGATGTCCATCCTTGCAATGGATGATGTGTTGCTAAGCATGAAGGTAGGTGTGTGTTGTGAAGATGTTATGCATCCAGATGACACCATCTGGGTGCACATGGTCGTTGACAGCATCACACACACATCCACAGCAGTCAGAACCCTGTCCTGAGAATAATGTGTCAGTCACCTCGGCACATTGTGTGACATATGTGCACATGGCAGAACACCTCCCCACTGTCATCTGGGATGGCTATGTGATGGCTGGAATGTGCCGTGATAATGTTCACAATGCACGGTAGCCCAATGAAGTACTTGGGAGATCAGACACGAGTATCGCCAAAAGCGAAACGCCATGTAAAACCATGCACAACAATGACTGTCTGACAGACACCAAACAACGCGTTGACATTGAATATGTGCACATGAGAACTCCCAATGAGGTATGTTGCACATATCCGATGTACAACTGTCATCTATGGCCATAGCATGGGTTGCAGAGCCTTATTATTACCCTACAGAGCAGTACCACGTATTATTGATGCAGGTAGGGGCGGCATTGCAGGGAATACGTGTGATGCCAGTTAGCTGTACAACGCCACATGTCCTGCATAGCCGTCATGGGAATTAGTGGCATGTGACTGATGGACATGCCTGTACATTTGACCATGTCCCACAGGAGATGTGGGGTTATGTAGTGTGTACAACATGTGATGTGCCAACATCGAAGCTGCACGTGTATGGCCTTGCCAGTGTACCTGGTGTATGACTTGTTCTGTGATGGAATTGCAAAGGCACATAGTACTGGCATTGCATGCCCACAAGCCCCATTTTACAGATTGCATAGCCTGAACATACAATACAAAGAGGGTGTGGGATGACAATGCTTAACCCACAAGAGGAGATGGGTTAATGGTGGCAACTCACTACCACATCCGTGGGTATGGTGTGCATGTATGACACATTAGCACCTGAGAAGCTAGTGCAGTACAAGCAGTACAGGGTTGGGTATGCATATATGTTCAACAATGGCCTGTGTGCCTCCCACCACTGGCCCTGGGTGGATAGACAGACACCAACACAATGTGCAGATATGATATGTGCACAGCACATAAAAGCGATGCCTCAATACTGTAGAACAGGCAGACACCAGTGTAGACATATGTGCACAGTAGGATTCCTGCGCCAGCCACACTCAAACACGCGTTATGTGCCGAACCACACCAATAGTCCAGGGCCATGCCAAAGCTGGATCGATGCATGCATCTGTGTATGTACGCCTGTGAATGTCTCCGGCGTAGCAGCAGTATAGCTGTGTCACTGTTCTTCACAACATAATGGATACGGGTTGGCAATGTGTGACGGCGTGTCGCTACATGTGTATGGTCAGATCGTGATAAGGCTCATCAGTGCCCCTGCTATGTGAACATCCCTGTATCCCCATACATGGATACCTATGCTGTAGCCCAACATCGTGCTTCTTCAGAGGGAGGGATGGCGGTGTGTAGTGCACCAAGCATGAACATGGGGGTGGCAGCAGGCACTGGATGTAGACATATGTGGTACCCACGCCAGTCCAGGCAACCATCCATGTGCACGGGATGGCAGTGTGTATTACCACACAGCGCACTGTTAGATCAATATAAGCAGCATAACATAGCACTTTCATCAGGGTTACACGTGTATGCATGGGTGTGTGATACCTGCATGCACCAGACACACCCCACCCGAAGCAGCGCAGCAGTCTACCTTTACATAAGGCCAGTCATCCACACCATGGTGATAGGACATGTGTACGTCCAAATACACATAGCAATGACATATGGAATGGACAGCCACCCTGCCAATATCATTTTACCCCCAGGTGGATCACATCCCAGTGCCATGTATGTGGCATACCCGTTATTACCATGCAGCCCTGCCCAGCAAGGCCTGCAGCTGTGCTATCGCTGATCCTACATGGTGCGATGGGCTAAAAGGCACTGTCACTATCAACCATACACAGTATTAATGTTACGGTGATGTACCCTGTGGTGTTACAGGTGCTGTGTTATGCTGTGGACCAATGTGCGTGTGTACATGCTATGCAGCGACCTTCCTGCTAATGTGGCATGGTTTACACATTGTCCCATGTGTAGTATCACATGTGCAACACAGAGTGAGCAGCGTGGAAAGTTGTCCAACACCCATACAGTACCATGTGATGTACGCTGGCACAACAACACATGCATGTGCAGGTGTCCATGTGTATGTGTACAGTGCTGCACTGCTGATGTTCATATAATGGCTACACGCACGTCATTGATGTATATTGGACATATATGAACAGGCATCCAGGTGAACCATTAGAACTGTTTGTCACAAGGGGACCCGCAAGCCAACTGATATATGGACACAGGTGTAGAGCAGGCATGCATATCGTCCACGACAGGCTAACATCAACATGAAGATGCGTCGTACAGTGTGATGAGGTGACACACACAGATATGAAAATGACACCCACTGCTCAAGTGGTGACGGGCAACAGCATTGGCTATATCACTGCCGCCAGTGATGCCTTGCAGAGAGATTACTGTGCAGATGTTGTACATGTCATAGCAATGTATTCCCAGCCAGTATGCTGCAGAACAGCAGTGTAAAAATGTGACCTGCCACCATCATTATATCACCTTACAGATAATGCCATGTTCCCGGCTGCTACTGCGCTTTAGCCGGCAAGAAGATGAGGTAATCATACCATTGTTACAATGACTAAATTATGACAGCGTCATTATTTAGCCATGTGCCACTGCAGGCACAACAACGTGAGGAGATGTGGCGGGATATCTGCAGGAGGGTAGAACAGCCTGGGCAAATGGCCACAAACCGCACTTTTATATCAACAGATCCGCAGGACACTGCACAGACCTCAATCCCGGCATGCGACGGCGATGCCGCTGCATCGCTAGACAACAAGGTGTGACAGGTGGTGGAAGCCACAAACCCAGCCCCCACTCGTTACAATACGGAGGAGCTCCTTGGAGTCAGTCTGGGGACACTACTATGGAACAACTGCGGCTGAAACCCTTGCGTCCATCGTGGAGGTGGGAAGTGCCCAACCAGAGCTTGGAGCTACCTGGTAAGGCGAATCAGTGTTGCATATTCAGTATGGATAAGCGACGTAGGAGTGGTGATCGTAGTACAATGGCACAGCATAATATTACCCACACATGCCAGGTATATGGTCATTATTGCAAGATGCAATAATACTACAGTATGCTACATATGTTGTGTTAGCAGACATGTGCATAGCACATACTAACACGGGTGCATGATGTGAACATACACAGTGCTCACTGTAGTGATAGTAATGGATAATGTATACCTTTTGTGTCATCCCTATACACGGTATGCGTCTGACGGCATTATTCGCAAAGACAAAGGGTCTGTTGCAGAGGTAATATGATGCGTTGTTGCCTAGTAAAAGGCATGATATGGTGTATTGATATTCCACATGTGTCCAGGTATGACGCTGCACACTCTGGGTGGCACTGATCCCCTAGTCACGGTATACAGGTTGCACTTACCCGACACACACACCACCCATGTACCCAGTAGATACAGCCGTTGGTATAGAGTGGCATGGCACCCACAACCTATTGCTGTGATGTATGCAGTCAGCTATACGCACAATGAATTGTAGAGTGTTCCACAATGAAACGCGTAATGTGAGCGCGCATTGGTTATGCCTCTGCAGTATGCACACAGTACCACATAGTGAGCCGTGATCTGGCCAGAGCACAGGTGTTACCAATGTGACCTATGCCCCTGCATTGCGCACACGCAGACATGGCACATGACATGTCCCATGCACGTGGATGTCTGTCTGCAACAGTGTCACACCATGACATGACCTATGCCCAACATAGCAGACATCCACAATGTCTGCATAGCCTTAGGGAATGTGACACCTCAGACTAGTACAGTTGTATGTCACATGGGCCACCACAGGGCTGTGTGCACGATGTCCATCACACACAATTGTCAATGACCCAGACAAACAAGGCCATGGGTGATACCTACAGGCATGTTGCCACACAGTACATCCGCAGTGGGTAGTCACCGTTGCACCCTGTCCACACATAGTGGGCTCATCACTGTAGTGGACCCCCTGGACATCCAATGTGGTACACCAGTGAAATGGAATGCCTGTCTGCAGCCACTAGAGGTGCCACCAATGTCCACCATACATGCTGCTGAGCAGCTGAACTGACTTCCAGACATGGCAATGTAATGCGTCCAGGTCACGCATCGCACTGAAACATACCTGTGTCCTGCTACCGTGCAGTGGCACAGTGCCCGTACTCCACACCACACTGTACAGTTATGTACACAGCTCACACCAACCACACCTGCACAGACATCTGTGTTACACATGCATTGTATCTGTAGACTGTACACATAACACTGCACTGTGACATCCATTGTGATGTGGTGCATGTGGTGGGACACCATCGTCACATGTCCACATGATACGCATACGTTTGCGGTGTACATGACATAGTGACGGCAGCCATGTGTACTGTTAACTCGCCCGTGGCCACACGGTGTATCACGGTGATGCATGCAAACTACCATGAATGTGTGTACTGCATGCCTACTAAAAGACACCTGCCTGTTGTACTGTTCCCACCCAGGGCAGTATGCATACTGCCACTATTAATGTCTGGGCTGCATTCACTGGGCTGTGGTGTGTGAATGCTGCATGCCACCTGCAATATCACATGCATGATGTGTCTGCATGTGTGTGTGTGTGTGTGTGTGTGTGTGTGTGTGTGTGTGTGTGTGTGTGTGTGTGTGTGTGTGTGTGTGTGTGTGTGTGTGTGTGTGTCTGTAATGTAACTTACGGTATGTCTTTGTATTGACAGGTGCTGTAGGTTCCCTCCTGCGGTCCATCTGATGCTAGTGTCCCCACAGATACTAGTGGTGATGACCATGTGCATGAGGCACAGGCAGGGTCGTCACAGGCAGACACTGTGCCATTGGAGAACATCACACTTACGCCCCTTCATCCCGCACACAGTTCAGATGCCGACACATACCCCACACACCATTGCCCATAGATGACGGACAGTCAGCCTGTTGGCACCGAGCAGGAATGTGTGGTGGCTGCAGAAGGTGTGGGTACACGACGATGTTGCCAGTGTAATGACTGGTGCAGTGCCACACAGGCATGTGGCAGGTGCTGCTCGTAGGAGGAGGAGCACTGCTAGACATACACCTGCCATACAGGGTGCAGCAGCTGGTATAACCAGACGCATGTTCCAGACTGTAATGGCGGCGCAGGCACGTGCTGAATGGCAGAACCAGGAAGGGCAGAGGCTGCAGAGGTCCGCAATCCGTTCCTTAAATGAGAACATCCAGTCATTGGCGAATGCCCAACAGCATCTTGCCGATGTTCTGGATAGGAGATTGGGTGAGATGGCTGGGATCCTCGACCGAGGCATGGCCATCCGCGAGCGTGAGCTGTCCGTGCTGGAACACCAGGTAGGGGTGAGGCATAGGGCACGTGGGCCAGTAACACCACCAAGTACAGGTCAACGTGTGCGTGCCACCTCCCATGCCCACTCACACAGTGCTGGTAGCAGCAGCAGTGCAGCTGCTACTACACCAACCACACCAGGACACAGCAGGCCACGTGGACGTGGCCCTGGATCCCCAGCGTGGACACGCTTCCAGCGGACATGTGTCATCGGAGAGTGGACTCTATACCTCCACCCGGTAGTGCCGTGCGACCCCAGGCAGGCACGGGTCACATCGCCCTGGGGA
>NC_056747.1:176594763-176620408 GCF_019279795.1 Protopterus annectens | reverse complement strand
CCTAACCCAATGTATTCTCCATGAGTGGAATAGGCATGACAGATACCTCATCCAATGTATTCTCCGTTTATGTATTACACATGACAGGCACCTAACCCAATGTATTCTCCATGTTTGGAATAGGCATGACAGATACCTAATCCAATGTATTCCCCATTTATGTAATACACATGACAGGTACCTAACCCAATGTATTCTTCAAGTTTGTAATAGGCATGACATATACATTACCCTATGTATTCTCCATGTCTGGAATAGGCATGACAGATACCTAATCCAATGTATTCTCCATTCATGGAATACACATGACAGATACCTAACCCAATGTATTCTCCATGAGTGGAATAGGCATGACAGGTACCTTACCCAATGTATTCTTCATTTATGGAATACACATGACAGTACCTAACCCAATGTATTCTCTATTTATGGAATACACATGAGAGGTACCTAACCCAATGTATTCTCCATGTGTGGAATATGCCTGACAGGTGCCAAACCCAATGTATTCTCCATGTTTTCAATATGCATGACAGATACCTAAACCAATGTATTCTCCATTTATGAAATACTGATAACAGGTACCTAACCCAATATATTCTCCATGTTTTCAATAGGCATGACAGGTACCTAACCCAATGTATTCTCCATGTGTGGAATAGGCCTGACAGGTACCCATCCCAATGTATTCTCCATGTTTGGAATAGGCCTGACAGGTACCCATCCCAATGTATTCTCCATGTTTGGAATAGGCATGACAGGTAACTAACCCAATGTATTCTCCAGTTATGGAATATGCATGACAGATACCTAAACCAATGTATTCTCCATTTATGAAATACGGATAACAGGTACCTAACCCAATATATTCTCCATGTTTTCAATAGGCATGACAGGTACCAAACCCAATGTTTTCTCCAGGTGTGGAATAGCATGACTGATACCGAACCCAATGTATTCTCCATTTGTGGAATACATATGACAGATACCTAACCCAATTTATCCCCCTTTTGTAGAAGAGGCTGCATTTACAAATAAGACATTGTACTTCCCTAGCAACTTTTAAAACCAGTCTGTATGACTGGATGGGTGATTGCAAAATTTCATCTGTGGTATCTGAGGAAAATCTGTTTAATAGGAGACATAATTAGTTTCCTATCAGTACTTGGTGATGTGGCTTAGTTTCTCAATTGTGTCCTTTATGTAATTTATTAGGTACCTAGGAATTTATATCTGAAATAAGAATAATTAAGCAGAGTGTAAATAATCTCTCAAAATAATAACTGTAATTGTCACTCTGGTAGCTTAAATGGATAATGTCTTGCCTGCAGCCCAGGACACCCAGTTTGACTTAACGGCTCAAGTGACTGACTGATCAGCAAGGAGGGGTGATCATGCTTATCCTGGGTGGAGGGTGTTCATCGATGGAGTTCCCTAAGGGGTGGCATGGTCCAAAGAGGGAGCTGCCCTCAGACATTGGTGGCTGAGTGCAGGGAAGGGGGCAGGAAAGTTGGTAGGTTTTATATAAACTCCCCCCAATAGAAGACAGGGAGTACACCCCCCCTCCCAGGTTGCCCTGATGTTCCTCTCTGTCCCCAGCATTAATTCAGAAATTGGGCCAGCTGTTAGACCTATAGTAAGATGTGTGACACTGGGACAGCTGTATGAATGACCAAGGGAGGACAAAAAAAAAATATCTGTAATCCAACACACTGCTGATATAGAACTTCAGATGGGGAAAAACATACATGTAAGAGTTGCAATAAATCAAAAATTAACTGCATAATGAAGAAAAAGCAGCAGTAGGTTTCCATGTTTCTGATGTAGGAAAATATGCATCTTAGTTGATTGAATGGTTTCCTGTGTGTCTTCTGGAAGTGATGTATAGCTGTGCTTTTAAATGTTGGCTGAAGAAATGGAGACTGTGAAACCAAACTGTCACCATCACTTCTCTGCCTCCATCACAGAGGGAATGATATGTGGATGACAAAAAAAAAAGAGAACAAATGGAATGCATTAGCACACATGGATGTTACATTGTGCGTTCCAGTAATACACATAGTGTTCATAGCCCACCACCAAAACAGGAGTTCAATCCTTTGAGGCAGACCTTCCTGTTCTGTTCATCTTCTTCTGCCACTGTTAAAAAGGAAGGAATGAAACAACAACAAGAAAAAACAAAAAAATCTTATATACAATGCATATGTAGTTGTCAAACTTGTCCTAACATCTGCCTGTCACTGGTGGAGCAGTTGATGTTGATGCCATCACAGGTGGATATACCTATTTGCTTAATTCAGCAGAATAGTGATACCAGGCACTGTCTTGGCAAGTTGATTGAAGGCATCCACCTTTCTAAAGGGCTATCAAAATGGCCCAGCATGAACTTCTCAAAGTCCCTGTGGAAGAGATAGTGGAAATCACTTGTCTATCTTTCACGCCAGGTAGGAGTCATGCTGAACCTATCATGTCCACTCACCGGGTCAACTTGAGAGCAAAATGATAGCTCCATACACAGGGCTGCGCATTAGGATATCATGTAACACGAACCATAGAGTAGCAAGCATGTGAAAAAGTATCCTTATCAGAATCATGTCATTGTAAACAACAGGCTGTCCACATGAGTGTACTATGCACATTTCATAAACACCATGATGAGCAGGGATGAGCAGGCTAGTGCTGTTTGGGTGTCATAGTGCAATGCATTATGGTATTGATTCAGAGACAGCTACACACAATTCCCATATTACAATAACTCCCTGAGGCTGTTTTTAACACACTATAGAGAGCGTGGTCACTATACTATAGGAGAATGAGAATTTCACTGAGGAAGACATTACACTTTAATGTAGGTATACTGAAAAAATATAAAATACCTGGTAATATACCCCTCCACTATAATGAGCACCCATGGTAGATATTAGCAACAGAGACACGCAGCAGCCAGTAGCTGTACATAAGGTAATACAGCATAAGGACATGACAAATGCCATTGTTGCTGTGTGTGTTGGGGGGGGCACTGTCCCAGTTCTCCCAGAAACTGAACAGATAACTGTCATTCACTTGTGCAGTGCTGAGGACACTGTATCAGGGGACATAGCACAACAGCATGACAGGTACATGCCTAGCTGTGTGGGGTGAGGCACTGTGTACAACATGAACCAGGGGAAAGTACATGCCACAGATTATGCAATGATACATGTGCATAGACAAAGACAGCACCATGCATATGGAGGTTATGGGGGAGCATAGGATGGGCAATACAGGCCATCAACCCAGTGATACAGGATTGTGGCCAGTGATAACATAGTCATTGCTGGACAGGGGGACTCATCATAGCAGGACAGCAGGCAGGTACATTGGCACCATATTGATGGAGGGTAGCCTTCTACATGAGGGGACAGATCAACAAATGGCATTACAGGATGGCTGTCAACAAAAAGTTCAATAGATGACAAGGAAATGGAATCAAAACTGAAGACACATGGGATGAAACTGGATACAGATAAGACAGTTGTAACGGCAGTGAATGGGGTGAGTTTGCAGAAGATGAAAACTGAGGTAGAAAGGAAAATAGTGGTCAGGTTGACAGCTTCAAGTATCTGGAAGTGATAGCTGAAGGGAAGGGAAGTCTGAATGAGGCAGTCGTTCAAAGCTAGAATGTGAGGGGCTGCAGCAACTCGCACAGAGTGTCAGGGGTACTGTATGACAGAAGAATGCCAAAGAAGTTGAAAAATAAAGTGCACAAACCAGTGGTGCAACCAGTACTACTGTATGGCACAGAAACTTGAGCAGTGAAGGCAGAGCAGTTAAGGAAGCTAGAGGTGATGGAGATACAGTGCCTGAGAAAGGAGGTAGGATGCACACTGTGAGGCAGACAAAGAAATGATGACATCAGAGCAGAAGTGCAATTTTCTCCATTTGCAGAGAAGGTCAAAGAGAACAGATTACAGTGGTTTGGTCACATGCAGGAAGGCAGAAGACACTCTAGTAGGAAGATTTGGGACAGAGAGGAAGAAGACAAGAGGAAATGAGGGCAGCCAACGAAGAGATGGATGGATGGATTGTGTGTTAGAAGACCTGTAACAGTCAGGCATGACTGTCAAGGAGGGTAGGAGAGTTGCATTGTATCGAGAGAGATGACAACAGTTAACATGGCACCTTGACACCAGGTAGAAAATGGGAAAAAGTAGGTTGATGAAGATGATGATTTCCATGTTGTATAGTGATCTGCTTATGAGGGGGAACATATTCTGCCAAACTGCTCTGCATCTTTCTTCTCTTGGTATAGGTTGGCTGCAGGTGCAACAGTCTGAACCACAAGGTCTTCATATGTCCATATGGTATTCACATATTGTATCTTGCACAAATATGTGTGCCACATGTCAGTGGGTCAAAGACATATGTTTCACTGATGGTACAGGTATGTCATCTGCATGCTTTCACATGTTACACTGCAAGGCGGTCTATCAGAAAAGGAAGGCACATGCCTGATATCAGCATATTGCCAGCAGTTGACAATGAGGGTAGTATGCGCATGGCAGGATCACATGATATGCTAACATAGGAGGACTTGCACACATTGTCCACATATAATGTGGCAGTAAAAGGACAGGGCAGAATTCTAGCCTCACCAGTGTTTAGCACTGAACATCCTATAACTGTGAGCTGTACTCAGGCTGCACAGGAATCACCACCACAGATAACATCTGTCAGACAAGCTGCCTCTGACATGCATACACACTCCCTATTTGGAGATTGTTGGTGGCCATCTTGTGTACAGTTCTTATTAGTCAGTGAATGTGAAGGTCAGTGATTCAGGCACTGACAGCTACTGCACACCCCATGGTAGAGTTGGTGAGTGTAGTGTATGGTCTGCATGACATGTAACACTGAGTGTAGTGTATGGTCTGCATGACATGTAACACTGAGTGTAGTGTATGGTCTGCATGACATGTAACACTGAGTGTAGTGTATGGTCTGCATGACATGTAACACCTACATAGCCTGCAGGAAGTCTTGAAGGAGTGCCTGTAGGACTTGCAGAGTGCAATGGTTTGTAGGAAGAGGGATCACTCATTGCCGCTTACATCACTGGTAGCCCATATAATGTTCATGGGTGCATCTATGAGGTACATGGTAATCACCTTCCATTCTGCCTCTGGAGGCCATGCTAGAGAAGGATGTGGAAGGGGCCAATGTTAACAGGATGGACGCAGACCACTCAGACACAGATGGTACAAACTATTCAAGAGACCACATCACTCTAAGTCCTGACCACAGTGGCCAATTATCTCTCAACCTCTTAGAATAAGAAATGTAGACAAAGCCTAAAATAATAGACAAAGACCCAAAAACAGGGACAGATTTTAATATTGCTCTAATAGACTTACAAAAGTTGCTAGAATAACAGGATTTGAGTTAGCATGGATTTTCTGAAAGATATGAAGTCTGAAGTCAAATGTATGTCATTATTTAGTGATTTCAATCCTCGGTGATTTGCTAGAAAACTAAATATATGAGGCAAAAATTTGGACAGTTGAGAGGTATGATTGGGCATGTCTGCTTTCATGGTCATCGCCGGTGATGGCACTCATGTTCCACCACTGCGCTGTCTCATCATTCCACCCTTTCCCAGTCATACACTTTTACAGCATCACTTTCCCCTAATTGGCCAGTCAAGCTCCATACCTATCTGTGGCCATCTTCCTGTAGTGGGTGCCATACATTTATTTATTTATTTTATTTATTTATTCAACATGTATTTACCGGGAAAGTCCAACTTGGAATTAAGTAAATTTTCAGTGGAGGCCCAGGGAGAAACACTCCAGATGCATGTCTTTGTAATGTGGGAGGAAAACGGATCACCCAGAGGAAACCCACATGAATGCAGGGAGGACATACAGACTCTGCACAGAAGGTACCCCAGCCAAGAATCGAACCGGAGAATCTCTTGCTGTGAGGTGACAATGTAACCGCTGCACCATGGCACCTATTTGGCTCCATGTATGAAATGTCACATTAGGATTCCTGGACACACTCCTATGTTATTCCATTTCAACAGCAGACTGTATCAAGCTCCACTACCAGATCAACGCAGCACAGATGGCAAGTTTTATGACATGACCACTTCACCCTACCAGTGGAGGATGTAATCCCTGACTCACCTCACCTTGCCATCTTCCATGACCCTTGACCATATGAATAGCTTTGCTGTCTGCTCTCACTGTGACTCACCTCACTTGTGAAAATGGTAATAAATGTTCTTTACCCACCCTCTAAAATGGGTGGGTAAGGTAATGTCTGATGTACAATGTGAAAAGTCAACACATCATATTGCCTAGCTTGGGTGTGATACTGCATGCATCAGTTTTATTCTGTGGAGTTTGTATCATGGGCCATATCAGTGGACTAAACGCCACTCCTTTACAAGTGCTGTAATGTATTACCTCACCACTGCCTTGTATGGAATGACTATTCAGCCTGTTTCAACAATGACCCCGCACCTGACTCCTCATCCACTGCTATAACAGGTCTCGCAGGCAGTACTGCAATGTTCCCATGTTGTTGTATCTACTTATGTATTACCATATTATGTAACATGGCATGCACCATGAATATCTGGCTGCAGTTATCAGATATATTTTGAGTGCGACACCAAGGATATTCAAGCAATGGAACCATCCCATCCATCCGACTAAGGGTCTAAACATATGTTAAACAGCATTTCCTGTCTCTGAATGAAACAATCTTACATATGTTTTGGGTGGGGGGTTGGAAGGGGACCAGTATCTACATTTCTAGAAGATATTCAGGATTGCCTGAAACATACAAATGTGTACATCATTTTATGTGGTCTATTTGAATATCAACTGCATATACTGTCTTATATGCCCATCAGTGTGTGAACCCACCAACTAGCTGATCCTGTGAGATGTCACCACCTCAATAAACCTTGTTACAGATCAAGTGTGTGACAGATGTCAGAATCATGGAACCTACCTGTGTGGCACAGTCACATTATAAATAATATTCTGTGCATTGCATATGCTCGGCAGATAATGGAAGAGAAGCCCTTGCTACTGATGTACCACAGACCATGTATATCAACTAGGGCTTTGATGGTGTGTGTGTGTGTGTGTGTGTGTGTGTGTGTGTGTGTGTGTGTGTGTGTGTGTGTGTGTGTGTGTGTGTGTGTGTGTGTGTGTGTGTGTGTGTGTGTGTGCACATGCAGTCACTGGCTCCCTGGACATCAGGGAAATGTGCTATGTTACAAAATGTTGGCTCTCCATATGCTGTCCATGGAAACCATATTTGCTCCATCAGATGTTGCAGAATAACATTAAGGAGATGGTGCTTCCTCTGAGTGTCCCTTTATCAGAGATGATTATTGCAACACATGCTTTAATGTCCCTGTGAAAGAGCAGTCCATGCATTTCTGTTGATTCCGTGGATAGGTGACACACATCTACTAGCTCCCATTTGGTTCCCTGTTTACATTGCAGCAGTGAACTCCTCCATGCTGTCCTTATTCATGTGTTCTAACTCTAATCCTAGCCTTACCCAAATCTCAAACCATAATCCTACACATTAGGAAACACCCTTTCCCTAACAGTACCTACCTTCACATAGAAAAATACCTAAATGTAAAGAAAAGGTAATTGGTTTCAACAATTGGCTAACTAGTTGATATCACACTACAGGTGTCCAGTGTGTATGCTTGGTAGGAGATGGTAGGCAGTCCACCTTGCTTCACAAAGGATGGCCTATGCCTCTCATTCAATGGCCTCTCATTCAGTGGCTTTCATCTACTGGCAAAGGCCTTAGCTGAATCCATAGTTCTGACTGATGGGCATCCACTATGGCAATGAAAAATAGTGATAATCCAAACCGTACGTCAAGGTAGCTCTTCTCAATGTCAGAAGGATTAACAGCAAATTGCCAGATCTTGAGGTTCTCCTGTAACTTGAATAGAATTGTATCTGCATTGCAAATAAGATTTGGTTTCACTATAGAGACAGAATTTCCTCCATACCTGGATTTTCTGTTTATCATGCATTCTGTTCTGACAGAAATTAAAGTGGTGTCTACATATTTGTCAGAGTACACATCACCTCTAGGCAGATTCCAAGAAACCCACAAACTGAACTGACTGAACTCCACTTTAATCTGGACAAAATAAATAATCTATAACAGGTTTTAAACTGACAATAAACTTCCATGTCCCCAGAGGGTCTATATTAGATCGGCAAAATGGCATTACAGTGAATGCCATTTCACCAGCAAATATAGACCGAAATCCCAAAACAGCAACAGGTCACCCAACAAAACACAACACACCACTTAAAACATTGCAAAGTGAGGGGCTTTGCCCCAACACCCCCTAATGTGGGGGTCTGGGACCCCACCCCCTTAACTAAATATACCAACTCCAAGATCGCACTACAGTGGGGTAAAGGACAATGACATGGCTCAGGCCAAGCACTTCTTTTCCCTGGGAAAAAAAATCCCTGACCAGAGCTTTCGCTGGTTTGGGATTTTGGTCTATATGTGTCAGCAAAACAGCATTCGCTGTAATACTGTTTCGACAATTTAATATAGACCCATCCCCAGATGATGACAAAAGATGCTTAAATGTACTCGATAAAGTAACCTTAATGAAAAGTCCATTATGATAGTTTAGTTTAACTATTTATTAATACCCTGGTCCACCTATACCTCAAAGCATCAGGCATACCTAAACATTTCTAGACTTAATAAATGGAAATTGCATTGAACAAATGGTAAGCCAGCCAGCTAAACAGTACAACATTCTAGACCTTGTCCTGACTAATGGTGCCCCCACATGTACTACCCATATATTATTACCATCCTTGGTTAAATGTCACCAAAGACATGTAACCTTTTCCTTTAAAGTCTCAAACATCCTCACAATCAACACATATGAATATAAGCATTACAGATATACAGATATACTGAAACTCTGATGAGGTGTTGAATATCATCAGTTCCAGTGCAGTCTCAAGTGCTACTTAAGCTACAAAGTTCTCTTCACACTTGAGTATTTAGATTTGGCCGTACCTACTGGAATAAAATATAATTGGAAATTTTGGAGCAAACCATCCTAGTGGTCCAGCAGAATAAATAAGCACTATAGCAGGATGGGAAAAATACTTCTAAAGTCCTTCAGCAAATCTGAATCACCTCAAATCAAAAATTGTAGCTTTTGGTTGCTTGCTAATCCTTTTGATGCAATCAAGAAGATCAAACTCAAACATGAACTGAAACTAGCATCTGAAGTTAAATGACAAGATAATTTTAAATCTTTTTTAGTAACATTAAAAAGTTTAGAATTAATGGCCATCAGTGCATTCAAGTAATCCAAAAAGGCCGAACACATTCTCATCCAAAACATCACAAATACACTTGCAAATAAATTCAGTGCTAATTTAATGTGGAAACAGTCATCAAAACTCTGCAAATCCCTGAAACTTTTACATCCCCTATTATCATAAAGGAGTCATACTCTCTGAAGTCAAAACTGTTTTTATTTATTTATTTATTTTATTTTACATTTGTTTGCCGGGCTGGTCTGACTGGATATATTTCCATTTTCAGCAGAGGCCCGGGGAGAAAAGCTCCACATAGAGACAAAGCACAGTTACATTATATATATAAAAATAAGTAGCAGGTTAAACATGATTCTGGACTACATTACAGAAATTCTACTTACATACTATGTAGAGAAACACAATTAAGTTATGGTTATAGAAATAGAAAATAGAAAGGTTCTGTAACAGTAAAACATTTCTGGCAAGTGTAAAGCACATTCAGGAAATTACTTTTACATCCAAAATTCTTTAATGGATTGTAATAGTTCCTACTTGTAAAAGGAGATTATGAGAGAAACTTCTCAAAAAGTAGGCAGTAGAGGGAGAATAGAAAGAAGGTGTTAAAGAGAGAGAGAAAAAATTGTGGAAGTCACAAAATTTAGTCAGGATTTAGTCAGGATTAGTTACATCCATGGGTTCCGATAATTTACCCAAATGCCTAATAAAGAGCACTAAATGTGCTATGGGGTAACCCCTCTTAAACTTGTTTAATTTAAGCTTAGCCAGGGGACACAACTCTGAAACAAGAAGAACAGCTGTGATGCCCCTTCACAAGCTTGACCCTTCCAGAGATCCCAGAAACTATAGCTCCATTAGCCTGGCTAGTGTAATTTGCAAGGCTATGAAATATATCATATCGGATTTCATAAACTACAATATCAAAAGCCTCATTCACCATCTATTCCATTTTTAATCCATGGTTCTGATGATGTCTTTTCAGATGAAAGTGCTCAACCGTGTATCAGATTGTTTTATCAAACTTCTGTGTTCTTTTGTACCTGGTCATTTTTAATTCCAAAAACCTCACTCATCTTGATCCCTAGCAGTTTGTTTTTGTGAAGTGGAGGTCATTGTCTACTCAGATTAGTAATGTTTTTTGGGAATGCCATAGAGGCAGGAGATAGTGGTCATTCCACCCACACAGCCTATCTGAATCTGGATAAGGCATTTGATGTCATCTCCAGTGTTAGCATTATAAATAAGATAAGAACCCGAAATATTGGCCCTTACATGGTTAGGTAGATAGCAATCTGGCTGAAAGGTAAAACTCACATTTTTAAGATGGCAGGTTTCTCCTCAGAAGGTAAGAGGGTCACTAGCAGTTTATCTCAGAATTCAGTGCTGAGACCCCTTTTTTGGCATATACTTCTCTGACCCAAACTCAGGATCCAGACTCATACCTCTTAACGTTACAGTGTTTCACAGAATGTCCTAATCCAGATTTGTTACTCTTACCTTTGGTCTATTCCTCATAAAATGCATGGCTTTATGGCAAATAATTGATGACTGAAGTCAGTAAATAGGTACAGACATTTGAATTTCAGACATCATACCCTTCAGAAAATGCATTGATAATACAGAACCTATTAATCGTAGGTTCATAGGTTGGTACTAGGCTATCGGCTCTGGGGCCTATACAAGACTAGCCATAACAATTCCCTGACTATTTCTTCCCACACTATTTACTTCCCTGGACCCCTGTCTACCAGAGTGATTGACATGATCCCTGTGGTGAATTTTCTTTCTCCCATCCAGTCATCTAGGTTCCTTTTGAAGAGAGCCAAAGACGTGCTCTGCTTGACATGTATGGGCAGTCTATTCCAGAGTCTGGGGAGTCTCTGGATCAGGAACCTATCCCTCCAGCATGTTTTGTTTATTGTGATGACAAGGTTTAGATCCCTGGAGCATGTGGCTCTGAGGGATTGGGATTTCTTTAAGTGTAGCATGTCCAACAACTCTGGGTTTGACATGGCCTTGTATGTTAAGCAGAGATCACCTCAGAGTAGACGATATGCGACAGAGTATAGCTGGAGTTTTTTAAGGCAGTCAGCATAGGGCATCTGCTTTAGGCCTGCGATTCTTTTAGTGAGGTATTTCTGCAGCCTTTCCAGTTGTTGCAGATGTCTTGAGAGGTACATACCAAATGGGGCATTGTATTCTACAATGGGTCTAATGAAGGATGAGTACAGTGGGACAATGACCTCCTTTTTTCTGGATGAAAAGCCCTTAGTGATGAGGTGTGCCACATACAAGGATTTCCTGACTGTTGTGGTGATGTGGTTATTGAAAGTGAGACCACTGTCCACCTGTGTCCCTAAGTCTCTTATCACACTTTCCGTGTTTAGTGTGCTGCCACCTATGTGGTAATACATGGGTACATGTTTCTTCACAAAGGGGATAACTATACATTTCTTGGCATTGAGCTTGAGCCCATGGCCCTGGCACCAAGCATCTGTTTCTGTAAGGCCCTTTTGTAGAGTATCAACATCATTTGGGGATTCATTAATGGCTCCCAGTTTGCAGTCATCTGTGAACTTTGTTAGCCAGAGTCCCTTAGTGTTGGCCTGTACTTCAGAGAAGTAGATGACAAACAAGAGAGGTCCCAGGACTGAACCCTGAGGTACTCCACTTGTCACTTGTCTGGAGCTGGATTTGGAGTCAGCTACTTTTACAACTTCTGAGTTAATAAGAGCAGTATTTAAAATTTGTCCCAGTTTTTGGGCCTATGTCCCCCCATTATTTTTTGACTTTGCTCAGAATTCTTGTACTAAGAGATTGAAAGGTATAAGACCTATGGATAACCATGTTTGCAAAAGCTGCAGCTGGGTGTTATTTTAAACAGTCCTCTGGGACCAAATCATTACTGCAATACTGAATCCGCACTAACTAGAACTTAATCAAAAAAGTACAGTATGGTCATATTGGGCAAAAAAACTCTATTCCTCAGTGGGCAGTACAGTCAATACCCTACTCTAAAAAGACAATGCAGTCATGTATCTTGGTACTAAGGTTGATAACACCCTCTCCTAAAATCACTATGTAGCATCAGCAATCAGAAAGTCCGTCGGCTTAGAACATTTAATATCTAAAGCCATATCCATTTCAAAAGAAAGTGACATCCCCATGTGCACAACTCTTATTAGACCAATTGACAAATTTGGCATATATCTATAGAGATGTCTAAAGCAGCTATAATGTTCCCAGAGATTTCAAAAAAAAAAAAAGATTATTGTTGTAATGACCTTGGGCTACCAGGAGGACCTTAAGTTGCTATCTCAATACTAAGTCTTTTACAGAATTTCAGTATTTTACATGAACTATGCCTGTCCTTTTGTGCTATTAACTCAACCATCTTTGATGTCTTACATCTCCACAAAACTAACAGCTCCAAACATACCAGAACTAAGGACTTAAATCTCCACTGACATATAAAAAACATGCTTGATGGACAGATTTATTGCCCAACATTTACTTTGAAATAAATTACCCTTATGTGTTAAGCAAAGTGACAGCCTTACATCCTTCAGCTCAAACTATGATTATTGGGTAGGTTCCTGCAAATTCAGCCTTGGACAAACCTGCTTTTCCCTGCTAGACATGGAGATCCCAACATGAAGGCGGGTATTAGTAAGCACAAATGATGTCTGGAATCACTTGTTTTGTCATTCCTATGATTCTATATAAAGGAGATGAGGCCAAATATTAGTCTTGTTTCTGGAACTTTGTAACGCTCCCATTCCTGACTACAGAGTGTAGCTAAGTTTTCTGGTACTCTTGGCAGTCCCCACTGACTGGTGACTGATGTCCCCCAAACCCAAATTTGAGGAACAAAAATACGTAACTGGTATAAGAGCTTATGTAAAGTCTTTGGTACTGTTAAACAGTAAGCTAGTAATCCAAGACAATAGGTGAGTTTACTCACAAAAAAAACAGTAATGAACACAAGTGTGGACAATGAACACAGGACACCAAATGAAGGAAATTGCTAAGCTCAGGTACACTTCTGTACATTATTGATGGTGTTAAAATAATATTTTAGCACACTACTACAAGTTTTTATACTTTCATTCTCATAAAAAGTAATCACATACAGACTTCCTCAGAAAGAAAACAAGATGTGTTGCTTTGCAACACTTTAAAAAGAGTTGTGCAAATTGATGCTTGCCATTTAAAGAAACAGTGTACCATTTCTGATTCCCAAGGCCATCACCATAAATATTTAACTAGTGAAACATTATGGGCAAGTAAAACTATATTACAGTGCATGTAAAACATATTTTGTTGTTCGTCTTTTCGGCTTTTCCCGGTTAGGGGTCGCCGCAGCAGAACTCCGGTCTGCTAATGGTTGGCAGTAGATTTTTTATGGTGCCGAGTTGCCAGCCCGACGCCCAACCTTCAGCGAAGGCACGCCCATTCACGCATGTCTTTCAGAGGCCACTCGACTGCGGGGAGGACATGTAGACTCCACTTAGAAGGCACTCCAGCCATGAATCGAACAGGAGAACCTCTTGCTGTGAGGCAACAATGTTACCGCTGTACCACCGCGGCTTGTAAAACACAATATTTTGTAAATATAAATGTGGATAGTCTAATTGTTTAACTTCATATAAAACAGATGGTTATTCTTAATAAACATAAAAAAAGCATTTGTTTTGTTCGCAAAGAATACCTGAACAACATACAAGTGTGTTAACAAGAATTTAAAAAAAAAACTTTTTTGTCAATTAAACTAAAGCCTTCAAATAAAATGGCATCAGTATAAAATACGTCATCTGTTAAAACTTTGATATTTATACTCTGTATTAGTGCTTACAGTTTTCCGCCCTTAACTTAAGCACAGGGACTATGGATACATTTTCATTAAGTCTTGGGGCAACATTAGCATTCACTTTAATTTGCCACAGGAGGTCACATATTCTAACTGATTTTCCCATCTCCATCCTCTGACATTTGGGATAACTTCATCTAAAATAGCAAAGTGAAATTGCTTGAAACTCTGTTGTATAGGCATTGTTAACATTACATTTTGAAATATCATAGTAATGTTCACATAACTTTTTTATTTAGTATCCTTTCATATTTTTCCTACATAAAATGCTGGGCACATAGGACAGTTTGCTGTGTATACCACTCTGTGTAGCATAATTGTCTTTTTGCAAGTTTGTAGGGTATTTAGGGACATTCATCAAATGTAGAAACAGCTCCTCAAATATATGTATACATTCTCGGCAAGCCCCACACTTTTTAGTAACAATTAGAGTTTATTAGGGTTGAGGTTTGAAGTTTTCAAACAACTTTTTCAAATTGTTAGCCATTTTGTACAAAAGTAGGTTGTTCCCCAGGTTTGTTATATATCATTGGATTTGTTTTAAAAATATTCCAATTTTTTTTTGCAATAGATTTAGTATATCCCACCTCAGTTTTATACTGTAAAATAATGGCTCTCTCATAGTGCTACAAAATCCATCGCCAGTAAGGCCCTCTCATAGTGCTTGTTATCTGTTGTACCAGCAGCATAAGTGTCCAATCAGAGGATCAGTTTCTAAATTAGACATGTCGAAACCCATACCTAGGAACGGTTTGTATCTGTGCCCACACTGTATGGCTATCTTGTTAATAATATCCTCTACCATATTTCTAAGATAACCTGTAGCAAAAAACATAGAATGTAACTTGCTTATTTCATAATCAAACATCGTTTCATTGGAAACCATCCATGCCAGTCTGATAAACTGACCTCTAGTTAGATTTTCCTGATATGCTGTGGGGTAAAAACTTCTAACATGCAAATATACATTACTAAATGTTGGCTTCCTATAAACAGACAAACTAAAAGCATATTGTGACTTAAAATAGTAGTGTCAAGGTAATTAACCTTGCATTGTGTGCAATTAAAAGTAAAATTTAAAGAAATGAGTTGTTGAGTATAAGTTACAATTAAATTCTTGTACAGTGTCTTCTGACCTGGTCTATAAAATAAAAATGTCACCCAGGTATCTTAAATATAATTTGCAATACTTATAAAACTTGTTTGGGAACACATGTATTATTTCCCACCCCTTTGTGACGAGGTTTGCAAAAATGGGGTGAGGGGGCATGACACAGCCATAGCCACACCCCTTGTTTGCTTGTAAATTTCTCCTTTAAAGTAAATGTAATTACTGTGCAGTATAAGACTCATGAAATCTATAATTAGCTGTATGTCTTTTGGTGAAATAAATTGTCATGTTATAATGACCTCTAAGAACAATTCAACGCCCTCATTTTGAGGAATATATGTAAATAAATCTACCACATCTATAGCAAGGAAAGTAATACTGGGACCCCATAAGTTATTTTTAACCTTCCTAAAAAATTCCAAGAATCTTTCAACATATAGGCTTGTTAAACACAAGTTTAAGTTCTCTGTCAATAAAAACTGCCAGTGGATAAGTCTTTAAGTCTTGCACTGCTAAAATTGGTCTAAATGGAGGGTTTGATGTATGTTTCTTCACTTTTGTTATCCCAAAAATTGATGGTATAACTGGCCATATATAAAACAATCATTAGTTATCTGATTAATTGACCCTTGTATTAGGCAAGTGTGTAAAAATAGGTCAACTGATCTATATCCTCCTCTTTATCCTATTCTCCAGTAACATAAACTCAGCAACCCAACTTGCAACAATTATACAATACGCAGATGACACATCTCTTATCTGCGCTGCCCCAACCCCCCAAGAGCTACAAGATAAGACACAAAAAGCATTTCAGGAACTATAAACCTACCTATTCAACCTCAATCTTGTTCTAAACCCCAAAAAGACCAAACTGATGTTTTTCACAAACAAACCAACCAGTAACCACTCTCCATCCATCACAATTCACTCCACCAATGGAACCGCAATTGAAGCCACAAACCACACCAAACTCTTAAGTGTTACCATAGATGACATGCTGAAATTTGATATTCACATTTCCCTGTCAATTAAAAAAGTTCATGCCAAACTTGAAACTCTCTACCACGCTAAACCTTTCCTTACAAACCAAGCCAGACTAGCCACTGCTTGATCCCAACTTCTATTCACCTTACTCTACTATTCATACATATTCACAAACCTCCATAAAACCGACCTTAACAACCTATCATAATGATATAATAATATTGCAAAATTTGCCAGCAATCATCCCCATAAATCTCATCACTGCTCTGCTCTCCAACAACTGAATTGGCTGAGCTTTCCAACCTAACACTGAACCGTCTCACCTTTGCTCACAAAATCATTTGCAACCCCAACCAATGCCCTTTACTGTCCTCCCTAGTTAAACCACATATCAATACTAGGCCCCTTAGATCTTCTGACAGACTGATGCTAACAACAACCTAGTTGCACAACTACCATGGGGACTGTCTCTACTCTAATAAAATAGCTAAGGTCTGGAATGCTCTCCCCCAACACATCCAAAACACTCCCAACTGCTCTGCCTTTAAAACCAAAACCCAAGAACATCTCAAATCTAGGTGGTTGTGCTCCAGCTGCTCTCCTGGATAATAAACCCCTTCCAATAAACTTTTCTCATCCCCTTTCATAGCAACTTTTATCCTACTTGCTCCAGCCCATTTTAGAATACTAGCTTTGCAGTATTCACTGACATTTTAAGTGGGCTACAACCTATGACACTATTGCCCCCTCTCTCAAACAATTTTCTTTGATTTTCAGTATCAACAATGCTGGCAACATCTTAAGTTTTATCTGTCTGCTCAATTGGAATATACATGTATTAGTCTTAATTAAGTGTATTATTGTTGGTGTTTAATTTTATGATTTCATTCATTTTTATATTGTCTGTCTGTCTGTACAATAACTGTGAGTGTGAAGCTTTTCTCCCCGGTTCTCCGCTGAAAATGGTCTCTATGGCCCAGTCGGACACTACCAGGTTAACAAATGTAAAATAAAATAAATAAATAATAAATAAATATCCTATGTTCACCTGGTTCCTCAGCATTTGTGAATAAGTACCAGTGTCTCATAACATTTCAGACATAATGATGGAGTAATGTATAGGGTCGAATATGACTGTGCCTCCCTCTTTATCTGGTTTTCATTATATAAATTGACTTGTCATTTAATAAAGTTTTTAATGTTTCCCTTTCCTCATTGGAAAGGTTGTGATGTCTATTCTTTTGCTTTGTATTGACGTACTTATACATCTCACTTCACGTGCCTTTTCAAACGCTGCAATCATGGGGTACATAATGGCTGAGGAAGGCGGTCAAAGGTAACTTAGTAAATCGGCTGCAAATAAAGTAAACAAGCTTTAGTGATGGGGAAGGCACCAATAACATAAGGCTATAGACAATGGAATCAGAAAGAGGCAAAAAGACAAAAGGAAGAAAGGCCAATTTGGCTACTTAGGAATTCAAGGATAGCTATTATTTCAAAATAGAGGGTCTAGGAAGTGGAGAGGAACTGAAGGAGGCAAAGCGCAAGCAGGCTACCAGAAACGCAACAGACATTGTAATGGACAAAATGTAAATGCTGAAAGGAATTGTCAGAAGGGATCTCAAAGGAAAAGGGAGCTTTTTAGATAAATAGTAAAAAGGAGAAAGAAAAGTGTGTATCTGGCTAGGCTGATGGTAAGATAGAAAGGAGATCACAGAAGTACTGAATGGAAACGTTGCTTCAGGTTTCATATAGGAAAGCAAGGGGAGGGTGCCATAACAGGAGACGAGATCAACCAGAATGTGAAGAATAGTGAAGGGAGAGCAGAATAGAGAGGGAGATGCTAAAGAAAGAACTGGATGCCCTTTTTGTGTCTTTCGGCTTTTTCCCGGTTAGGGGTTACCACAGTGGAACTCCGGTCCGCTAATGATTGGCAGTAGATTTTTACGTGCTGGCTTGCCGGGCCTAACGCACAACCTTCAATGAAGGAACACCCAGATGCCCTTAAAGATGCTAAATCACATCAGCCAGATGGGCTACCTCCCAGAATATTCAGAAATCTGTCCGGTATATTGGTAAATCCCTTCAATCAGATCTTTATTGCTTCGCAGAACTGTGACAGGATTGGAAAACAATAAGTGTGAGACCCTTTTATGGGGAGTGGTGAGCAGGAAAAATCCAGGGAATGACAGGCTTGTTAGTTTAATGGTAGTGACAGGGAAGTCATGGATGAACACTGAAAGAAAGGCTCCTAGAGTTTCTAGAGACAACAATCTCAGAGATAGAAATAAAGATAAGTCCATGGCCAGAAGGAGCTGTCAGGCAAAGCTGATTCAGTGTGACATACAGGTGAACTTGAGAGGTCAGTACCAGTAGACATGGTTTAGCTGGACTTCAGCAAGGCCTTTGATTAACTCCCATTCAAGAGGCTGGTAGGAAAAACTGGAGCAGTAAAAAACAGGGCCAAGGCTAAAAAACTCCATAGCTGAATGGTAGGGAGCAGAAGGAAGTGATGATGTCAGGAATGAATATTGGATAATTGCAAGGATTTTTACTGGGTAAATGCTCCACAATGTTTGTCTCTGTCATTTCTGAAGGTATAGAAAACAGCATGAATCTCATCAACAACGACACAAGGATAGGTGCAGCAGAGAGGGAACAGCCTTTGGGGGATTTGGAAATGCTGAACGAGTGGGTAGAAATGGAGCAGTTGAAGTTCAGTGCAAAGAAATGCAAAGTACTCAACTTCCACAGAAAATAGATGTGTGAAAACCAGATATGGTAGTCCATGACAAGAAAATAAAAGTAGCATTGATCATTGAAATTGCTACACCCAATGATTACAGTGTATTATGTCCAGAGAGACACACAGTCATAAAATACCAGGATTTACAGGAAAAAACAAGGACAATGTGAAAGAAGGATACCCAGACAGTTCCAAAAGATGTTTGAGCAATGGGTCTCATAAAATAATTTACAGTTGTAATTAGATATGCTACTGATACATGTAACTCTGTATGAATTACCGAAAGAGTCTGCTCTGTGCACATTGTGGGTGCTACAAAGAGCACTTTTAGCTAACATCAAAGACTGAAACAATCCTAATTTCATGAACTTTAATCATACTGTCACTTATCATACCCTGACTCAGGAATGGGGTCCATTTCTGTTATGGTATTAGAAGCCCAAAAGTCTTGGAGAAAGTACACTGAGTTGTTAGACTTTTATTTGCTTTCAGATACCCCTGAAAGTGATAGTCAGGAAAAAGATTTGTGAAAGTTGATTATGCATGAGAGAGCAGTTGCACACAGTGCTGGGATGTATCCTTAGGGGAATATATTCTAAAAACAAAGAGCTAATGCTTCAACAGTACAGGTCCTTAGCTGGGTTCACCTTAAGTACTGTATGCAGTTCTGGTGGCCATATAACGGAAAGGACATCGGGCCACTGGAAGGAATGGAGTGGAATGCAATGCAAGAGATCCATGGGGTACATGGGAAGGGATATGACCAGAAATTAAATTACCTACAACTCTTCTTACATCAAGACAGGAAAGACAGGGGGGCATGATGCTGTTGCAGAAGATCATATCAGAGAGATGTGAAGGGGTTGCAGAAGATTATATCAGAGAGATGCGAAGGGGTCATTCTGAACCGGAAACCAGAATTAGAAAGGAGAATTCAGACAGCAGCTTGTAAAGACTAATATCTCCCTGAATATCCAAGAATAAGTCTTCCCACTGAAGGCTTCAGACACTTGGAATGGACTACTGGACAGGCGTGAGGAGAGGTAATCCTTGAAGATGCTCAGTTGATCATCGGACAGATAGAGAACTGGGAAGAAAAAGGTTAAACACATTTAAAATGCAGCTTACATAGGGTTATTGTCTCCTTACAACAAACAAATGTAATGTAAAGATAGATATATAATATAAGCAAACCAAAGGGAATCAGAGGTGAAAGAGGGATAGAAACAAAACAAGCAAAAACAGTAACACCATCTAAATTACAAGAGAGAAAGAGGTATGGAGATTGGATGAGAGAACAAAGCATGATACTAAGAATGGAAGGAGGTTTAGGTGTACAGGGGGTCAGAACAACACTTCGTGTTCAAGAGTGAGTTGTGAATAGATGGATTTAGAGCACTCCAGAGGTTATGGTCTGATAACTGTGAGAGTGGCTGGAACTATTCTAGACATAAACAGAGCAACAGGATGGCAGAGATCTGTGATGCTTACAGAACGATTTTGCAAGAGAGACCCAAGAGAATGTTTCTTTCTCAGGGCATAAAAAAGTATAATCACAGCTTATTTTTTGTGAAGTCTTAGGAAGGGTATCCAGAGAGCTATGGATCTAATGGGCAGAGATCTTAATTGCTTAAATGGTATTTTGTTTTGACTGTGAAAGGAATGAAATATATAGGCAACCTCAATGAATGAAAATGCATTTCTTTCCCTTTCTATTTTTTTATCACAGAACACTTTTCTGTCCTCCCCAAATTCCTTTTTTTCTATTTGTCACCACAGCTCATGCAGAACATATCAACATCAACGTTTCATGTTTGTCATTATTTTCAAAGCTCTTATGACTCATTTTTCTTATCTTTACTGTTTTCTATCTTGTAGACAACATTACATACCTTAAGCTATTCTATGAACTTACATAACCATCATGAAGCAATTTCATTCACTTTGTCAATGACAATTGCTATGACTAACATTTATTTAACATTACATTTGAGTTTCTCAATAATCTTCAGTTTTCTGATCATTTCTCATACCACACATGGTTCTGTCTCACATTAGTGAATCACACAACTAACCAAATCTGTAGTCTTTGACTCAATTATTTCTGTTTCAAGCACCTGTAGACTTAATGAGTGCCCATGAAAAATAAATGGTGGTTATAGGTATGAGTTTTCCATGATGCACAGTAACTCTTGCAGTCTGTCTTTTTGCAGCATTACTTGTCCTTTGGAAACTTGAACACACAGCAAACTTTCAAGGCTTCTACTCTTGTAATATATTTATATCTCTCTATCCAGTTCATGCAAGTTAGCTGCAGAATCTTCAAAGACAATCCAGTACAATCAAAGAAGGCTTGTAGCTTCATCTTTGCCTCACCAGTTCACCTTCTCGAAGTATTGATCACAGGTTTAGAAGTTTAATTTGCTGTTATAGTTAGGAAGCAAATGAATCAAGCAGTGGTCAGAAAAACCCAAAGCTGCATGGGGACAACACAATAAGCATGTTTTGGCACTGTATAACAATGATTCCTTGTGTTCCGTTGTCTCTGGTAGGGCACTTTATATGCTGTGTAAATTTAGGAAGTTTATGGCTGAGATTTGCCTTGCTGAAATCCCCTAGAATAATCGGAAGGGAGTTTGGATAATTCTCCTCCGTGCACTTTATTTGATCAGACAGTTTTTGTAGTGCCACATGCACACAGTCTTGAGGTGAATTTAAACACTAACCAGAATAAATGAAGAGAACTCCCAAGGTGAATAAAAAGGTCTACAATTAACAAAAAACATTTCTAAGTCCAGTAGCACATTTTACTTAACACTGTGACATCTGTACACTAACCTTCATTGATAAAAAAGCCAATTCCATCTCCCTTACTCTTCCCTAATGTCTTCAGTACTTGGTCCGCTCTGTAAAGTTGAAAGCCGGGCAGATATAATGCAGAGTCTGGAATGGATTCCTTTAGCCAGGTTTCTGTGAAACACAGTACAAAGGAAAGTGAAAAATCCTTGAGTTTTATTGAGAAGTAACAGTTCATCCATCTTATTGCAATAGGGAGTGGAGGTTTGCCAGATGTAACCTTGAGAGCACCGTTTGAAAACCCCACTGTCTCAGCCTAACAAGTGCACCAATGCACTTCCCCCTTTTGCGATGCCTGTGTCTACCTCTGCTGCTAACAGCTGCTTCTCCCCAAGCTAGGATCTCCAGAAAATTTCTTAATTGTGAAAAATCTGCTGTCAGATTGCACAAAGTGAATTGCCAGCTATTCAACAGTTCTTCACAAGTATACTTAATTACAGTCGAACACCAAACAGCAAGACAAATAAACAAAAGAGTTGGGAGGGTGGCCTAATGGTTAAGGTATTTGCCTTACAAACATAAGGTGCAGGGTTTGAATCTCACAGGGGATAATTGGCTAGGCTTAAAATGGCTCACAAGGGCAGTTAGCCTAGTACTAATCTATGAATCTATCCATAACTATATCTTTATGTGGGAACTGAAAATCATCGATTCTCTCTTTGGTTGACATCTGTTTACTTGACAAAATTTTGTTGACTGTACAGATGCTTGACAGGTATACGAGACTGCAGAATTCTTGGGGGCAAGAACTATGCCCTTTCCCCAATATTGTGCAATCTTGGAGTTAGTATATATAATTCACAGGGTGTGCGGGGGTGCAGGGGGCATGCTCCCCTCAAAAAACAATGTTTTGTTCTATTTTTTAAACTTTTGTTTTGCATGGGCTGAGGTTTTTGCTGTGCACATATGTAGTAGCATGTGAGACTTTGCAACATCAGGTATTTGTGGTCAACATTGTAAATGTCGATATCTGGGTTATTCTGTGACGTGCATATAAGATTTATATACATATCTATATCTCTATATCTATCTATATATGTATATGTATATATATATATATATATATATATATATATATATATATATATATATATATATATTTACATACATACACAATACATCAGCCTTGTCTGATATACCACTTGCAATCAAGAATACCTACCATGTAGGGTAGGTCAGCACTTCCTGTGTTAGGTAGCTGTGTTGATGGCCACATCGTCACTGACACACAAACACACAGTAAAACACAGAGATGTACACACACCACTTACACTACACTTGTCGCTCTTGTCAGATCATGCACAATATCTTTTTTTCCTTTTCCAAATTCAGGGATGATTACAGCTAGTCCACAGTGTCAAATATCCAATGTTCACACTTTGTATACTTCAGTAAATTCATGCTAAGACAAAAACGTATGAAGCTATGAGGTATGCCTAATGTTTCCTGTTCCACCCTCATACTTGGCAGGAGATGTTTCAGCCATTGTATAATGGCCAAGATCCCCCACATATTATTAAAAAAAAATCTCCAACACTAACTTATCAGTTAGTGCCATGGGCACCATTCATTTTTTTAAGTTTTCCTTTTAATTACAGTTATCAAAAACAATCCCTGACATCTAGTGGTTCCCTTCACCTTTTGTTTATTATGCCTTTTGGCACTCCATATCGAGCATCACTGATGTCTAGATTCCCCCCTCATACTGATCCCTCTGCTACTTTAAATGCCATTATGTCACAAGTCTTATCATGTAACTCATAGTGTCTAGTGCTCCCACCACTCAACCCTTGTACTCATTTAAGTGCCATAATGGCACGAGTCATAATGTAATCCTTGGTGTCTAATACCCCCATCCTGTAGTACAGTTATCCCTGTGGCTAGTGTTTCCCCAAGTGTGAAATTTCCCCTAGTAGTATAAATACCCCCTTGGGTCTCCCTGAGAAGATGCTATTAACCTAGTGGGACTAACCTGGTCAACAAAAGATTAATAAAAAATAAATAACTCCAGAATATGAAAGGGTATTGGAAGAATGGGATCTGTAAGACAAGGAAAGATTTTATCTCAGCACCAAGGATGACAGAATGCAGGATGGGTCAGAAGGGTGTATCAAGGTAATCATGTCTTAAAATAAGATGTACAGACAGAGGCACAAAAGCAAAAGTTAAATTACAAGAGGAAGACTAACTGAAAAGTAAAGGATGAAGAAACTGGGGCAGCCTAATAGAAGATTTCTTACAGGAAGGATGCATCAAAACTGCTATAGAGCAATACTTAAGAAATATGTAAAAACTGAGGGATTTACAGACAGTTAACTCAACAAGAGAAGCAGCGAACACCTTTACATCGACATGTAATTCAGCAAAAAACCTGTGATTCACTGAATTTTCCAATGGCAATTAAACAAATGCCCAGCAGCACAACTGAACCCACAAGTAACTACGTTAAACACAATCACGTGGATGGCTTTGACCGCCCCACACCCCCTGATGTGGGGGGTTGTGCCCCACCCCCCCTAACTATATATAATACCTCCAAGTTCCCACTACAGTGGGGAAAAGGGCAAAGTTGTGTAGTTCGCCAACTACTTCATTGCCCTTGGAAAAGTGTTTTTTGTTGAATATGTTTTGATGAAACTGTGTTCACTGAAGATGGTTTTCAGCGAACTAATATAGACCCAGCAAAGGGAGGTGATGGAGACCAGGGCAAACAACCTGGAGATCACGATCATAATAGGAAACTGCAGACTCCCACAAAGTCAAGCAAAATGTAGCTCATTAAAGGTAAAATTCACAGAGAAGGCAGCATGAAAGAATAGTAGGAAATTTCGATTTACCAGGCAAATGCTAGAGTAGCACATCAATAAGAACAGCGAAAGAAAATGAGACAGTGGATGTAAGATACTGGGAGGACTGTGCAGTAAAGTAGGAGAAGGCATAAAGAAAAGGAAGGTGATAAATATTGTGCAGCACAAAAGGAAGAAAATGAAGTCAAGCTGAAGGTGCTTCGAGCAGTCATCATGCAAGAGTGTAGGTCACTAAAGCAAGAGTGTAGGTCACTAAAAGAGGAAAGGCCAATGCTTTACAAGCAAGCGTGTAGGTCACTAAAAGAGGAAAAGTCAATGCCTTACATGCAAGAGTGTAGGTCACTAAAAGAGGAAAGGTCAATGCTTTACAAGCAAGAGTGTAGGTCACTAAAAGAGATAAGGTCAATGCTTTACAAGCAAGAGTGTAGGTCACTAAAAGAGGAAAGGTTAATGCTTTACAAGCAAGAGTGTAGGTCACTAAAAGAGGAAAGGTCAATGCTTTACAAGCAAGAGTGTAGGTCACTAAAAGAGGAAAGGTCAATGCTTTACAAGCAAGAGTGTAGGTCACTAAAAGGGGAAAGGCACGTGCTTTACAACCAAAATAGTAGCATGTCATCAAGCAAAAGTGTAGGTCACTAAAAGAGGAAAGTCCAGTGCTTTACATGCAAGAGTGTAGGTCACTAAAAGGGGAAAACTAGTGCTTTACAAGCAAAACAGTAGCATGTCATCATGCAGGAGTGTAGGTCACGAAAAGAGGAAAGGCCAGTGCTTTACAAGCAAAATAGTAGCAGTTATCTTGCAAGACTGTAGGTCACTAAAAGAGGAATGGCCAGTGCTTTACAAGCAAGAGTGTAGGTCACTAAAAAGGGAAAGGCCAGTGATATATAAGCAAAATAGTAGCATGTCATCATGCAAGAGTCT